>NW_024412388.1:53911577-54007758 GCF_014898765.1 Herpailurus yagouaroundi
AATAAAATAAAATAAAATAAAATAAAATAAAATAAAATAAAATAAAAAATGTTTATAACATTAAATGTGAAGTTATATGCCTAACTGAATTGTGAAAAACAATTAAGCTTTGTATTCTTATATCTTCCCCCCACCACGGTACCCATGAAGGAGCCCACAGCTAATTCTTCTTTCTCATAAGGAAAAACATACTCTGAGATTTCTCAGTGTGCTGGAAGTTGCTTAAGATGGAAATAATATAATCAAATGTAGTATATCAAATCAATTCAATTAGGCCAGCAAGTGAAAAAACACAAGTTCATAGTAGGTATGAACCAAATGTTGATTTCTGTTATAGAAGAATTAGTGATAAACTGTGAAACGAAACTACAAAGTTTTAAAATATTCTCTTATATTGCCCTGTGAAAGCATTTAAATATTTTTATTTATTGTTTTAAAGTGTACAATTCAAGGTTTTTAGTATATTCATGAAGTTTTACAACCATCCCTAATACCTAATTCTAGAACATTTTCATCACCCCCCAAAACAACCCCATTCCCATTAGTGGCTACTCTCCACTCTCCCTATCATGTCCTCTGGCAATCATTAATCTGTCTATTCTGAACATTTCATATAAATGAAATCACACAATACGTGATTCAATACTGTCTTCACCTAACATATTTTCTTTTCTTTTTTTTTAATTTTTAATGTTTATTTATTTGAGAGAGAGAGAGAGAGAGAGAGCGCGCGCATGCGCGCACGAGTAGGGGAGGGGGAGGAGCAGAGAGAAAAGGAGACCGAATCAGAAGTAGGCTCCAGGCTCCGAGCTGTCAGCACAGAGACCAACACAGGGCTCAAACCCACGAGCTGCGAGATCACGACCTGAGCCGAAGTCGGGCGCTTAACCGACTGAGCCACCCAGGTGCCCCACACCTAACATGTTTTCAAGGTTCATCCATGTTGTATCATGTACTAATACTTCATTCGTTTTTATGGCTGAATAATATTCCACTATGTGAAGGCATTTAAAAATTACAAATCACTCTAGAGAAATTAAAAAAAAAAAAAGTAAAGATGTTCCTTGATCTTAAAAATCAACACAGAAAGTGAAAATAGTATTAAGATACATTCCCTACTGCAGTTTTCTCATTTAATCATAGCAACAACCTTGTGAGGGAGGTCAGGGAGCCTTCATTTCTTCAGGTGAGTGAGGAAACTGAGGCTCATAGAGACTACGTGATTTGCCAAATGTCAGTGTAGCCAGTAAATGGCAAAATCAGAATAGCCAATATGTTTTACCGTCTTGGCACTTTCATCAGTAAAATCAGTCCTACTATTTTTGCCACAGAAAAACTGACCAGCATTTCCCTGTTCACTGGCTGATAAAAGCTAAGAACAAAGTTTCAGCTCCTCACTCATTTAGTTTCTCAACTATTGGAAAAACTCCTATGCACTATGCCCTGTACGAGGATCTAGGGATAAAACATGAACACTGGGGGTGGGGGACAAAGTGCCTTTATTCACAGACTGGTTGCTGTTTTGTGTCATATCATGTTAAGAGAGACTTCAGAACATTGAAATGATAATGAGGAGAAAAGGATTAAAAGGATGAAGGTTAAGGTGTGAGAGGGGAAAAGGATGATCTACTGACCAACGGTCAAAGATGGGAGGAGATGGGCAACAGATCCCCCAGGGAAGAGGGGGTGGCAGAAACTGCTACTTGTATGCCCCTATCCTTTCTCCCTCTCTTCAATAATTCTCAGCTGTGCACATGGGTACTCACAAGGAAGACTAAACCTGATGACCTCTCTTTACCGCAGGATGAAACCATGTAAGTTCTGGCCAACGGGGTATGAACAAAGTGCTGTGTAGAAGCTTCTTCCCAAAAGGCGAGCATATGAATTTTGCACCTTTTTCTTAACCCTTTCTGGAAACGTGCACATCTTCTGAACGTAAATAAGGTTCAGAGCTTCTAATATGAATGGGATAATGAAAGAGACCAAGACTGAATGGGAAGATAGGAAGTGGTTAAGGATACAAAATTTAAAATCACACACCTGGTCCTAATTCTGGCTCTTCACTCAGGGTATGTCAATTTAGACGTGTTCCTAAATCTCTGAGCCCCAATTCCTTTATTTATAAAATAGGCCCAATAAATGGTGCTGGGAAAACCAGACAGCCACATGTAAAAAGAATGAAACTGGACCACACTTACACCACACACAAAAAACAACTCAAAGTGGATTAAATACTTGAACAGAAGACCTGAAACCATAAAACTCCTAGAAAGAAACAAAGGCAGTAAGCTCTGTGACATCAGTCTTGGAGATGATTTTTTAAAATCTGACACCAAAAGCAAAGGCAACAAAAGCAAAAATAAACAAGTGGGACTACATCAAACTAAATGGCTTGGACAGCAATGGAAACCAACAAAATGAAAAGGCAATTTACTGAATAGAAGAAAACATTTGCAAATTGTGTATCTAATAAGAGATTAATATCCAAAATATACAAAGAACTCATACAACTCAATAGCGAAAAGCAAAGCAAAACAAAACAAAACAACAAAAAACCCAAAATCCAAACAATCCAATTACAAAGTGGGTGGAGGATCTGAATAGACATTTTCCCAAACAAGACATACAGATGGTCAAACGGTATGAAAAGGTACTAAATATCACTAATCAGAGAAATGCAAATCAAAACCACAATGGGATATCACTTCACACCTGTTAGGATGGCAATTATCAAAGAGATGAGAAATCTGTGTTGATGAGGATGTGGAGAAAAAGGAATCCTTGTACACTGTTGATGGGAATGTAAAGTGGTGCAGCCACTATGGAAGACAGTATGAAGGTTCCTTGAAAAAATAAAACTACCATACGATCCAGCAATTCTGCTTCTGGGTTCTTTTATTAAAAATTTTTAAATGTTTATTTATTTATTTTGAGACAGAGAGAGCAAGTGGGAGAGGGATAGAGACAGAGGCGGGGAGAGAGAGAATCCCAAGCAGACTCCACATCGTCAGCACAGAGCCCAACACAGGGCTCAATCTCACAGACTGTGAGATCATGACCTGAGCCGAAATCAAGAGTCAGCCACTTAACCAGCTGAGCCACCCAGATGCCCTGTCCACTTCTGGATTCTTATCAGACGGAAACAAAAACATTAACTCAAAAAGATACATGAACCCCACATGTTCGCTGCAGCATTATTTACCACAGCCAAGATATGGAAACCACCTAAGTGTCCATCAACTAATGGATAAAAAGATGTGATAGATACATATTTATACACATACATTCAGCGAGACATTATTCAGTCATCCGAAAGAAGGGAATTCTGTCACTTGTGACAACGTGAATGTTCCCTGAGCAAATCATGTTAAGTGAAATATGTCAGACCGAGAAAGACAAATACTATGTGATCTCACTTATATGTGGAATCTAAAAACAATAACGAAAACAGAAACTGAACTCATAGACTCAGGTGGCTGTCAGAAGCAGGAGGGGTAGGCAAAAGGTCTGAAGGTGGCCAAAGGGTACAAACTTTCAGTTATAAGGTAAGTAACTCCTGGGGATGTAATATACAGTGTTGTGACTATAGTTAACAATACTGTATTATATATTTAAAAGTTAAGAAAATAAATCTTAAAAGTTCTCATTTTAAGAAAAAAGTTTATAACTATGTGCGGTGATGGATATTAAAACTAAATTTAGTGTGGGTGATCACTTCACTATCTACCTATCTCAAATCATTATGCTGTACACCTAAAATGAATGCAATGTTATTTGCCAATTATACATAAATAAAGGAACAGATAAAGGAATAAACAGATGAATGAATAATGTCTGTTGACCTGATTGAGACTAGAAGTATAAGCACCATATTAGAAATACATTAAAAGAAAAAAATGTGAAAAAGAGAATACAAATTTGCAAGAATTCAAAAATAAAATGGGAATAATACTAGCTCTTATCTCCTAGTGCTGGTAGTATCATGAAATCCTTGTCAGGGATAAAAGAACTATGTGGTTGCTACCACGACCACAACTCTAAATGACACTTTTTCTCATGAAAGTTATGATAACACACCCACTTATGTTCTAGTCCACACATCTGACTCAGGTTCAGAAATCGTGTCCAATATATCCACAACCTACAGATGATCACGATCAAAATCTAACTTGGGTTCTCTCCTTGGCAGATCCCACACTCTTAGAAAAGTCATCAACTTGACTACAAGTTCCTTGAGGGCAAAAACAAGATCTTCTCTTCTCTAAGCCTCAAGGCATAGCTGACACAGTGCTCTGAAACTGAAAGATATATGTCTGTTCAATAATACTTACTGAGATGCTGCTATGTATCAGGCACTGTAGTAGATACCAAAGCTATAGTGAAGAACAAGGAAGACAACTTTTTTTTTAATGTTTATTTATTTTAAGAAAGAGAGAAAGTGGAGAGGGGCAGAGGGAGAGGGAGAGAGAGAATCTCAAGCAGCCTCCACTGTCAGCACAGAGCCTGACTCAGGGCTCAATCTCACAAACCGTGAGATCATAACCTAAGCCGAAATCAAGAGCTGGACGCTTAACCAACTGAGCCACTCAGGTGCCCCGATAACCTTCTTAATACAGAAGCAGATATAATTTTTTTAATGTTGATTTTATTAATGAATCTACCTGAACCAGGAAGTGTCACAGCCAGGAATAGCATCACATCACTGACTAATTCATTCAACCTACTCTTACTTGTATTATACACGTGGGCAAAGACCAGAGAAGTGGCAAGCTCAAAATAAATGTAAGGATTAGACTAAATCAGCATTCCCAAACTGTTTTCTGAAACCTTGTATTTCTGTGCAATGATAATAACTGTTCTATATACATATTGCTCAGAAAGTGGGAAGAAAAGTGGAGGCCCATAGTGAAATAAATTGGGAAATACTACTTAAGCAAAGTTAAACAGGATCTTTAATAATAAGAATACTTGGCCTTCAATGTGTTAATAAGTCTCCAACTTTTGCAAAATTATTCCATCTAGGGGCTTTTACATATATATGGAAAAGTCTAAATCAGATGATCTCCATGTTCTTTCACTTATCAAATTCTATCAATATATCTAAGAGTATCCATCTCAGAAAGCCTTCTTTCCTGGGCAGATAATTTAATACACCAAATTCTTCAGAAAGGCATTCATTCATCCATCCATCCATCCATCATTCAATCACTTACATTCTCTACCCCTGTCTCTCACATATGTCCTCTCTCACATCCTAAAATCAGATAGACACAAGTATAGGAATAAAATCCAAGATTACAGTTTAATCACATCAGATGAAAGAGGTACTCATAAAAATGGGGAAGAATGTGGCATTTTTAAAAATTATTTTAAGTTTATTTATTTATTTAGAAAGATAGAGAGCACAAATGGGGAAGGGGCAGAGAGATAGAGAGGGAGAGAGAATCCCAAGTAGACTCCCCACCACCAGCGCAGAGCCTGATGCGGGGCTTGAACTCATGAACTGCAAGATCATGCCCTGAGCCAAAGCTGGATACTTAACCTACTGAGCCAGGGGCATTTTTGCAATGTCATCTCAAGCAGGCATTCTGGAAGGTAACGCCTGGGAAAAATTACACTTCTCTATTACTCAATAACCCAAACACCTGGGGAAAGCCCTTGCAATTCTGATAACAGCAGGCGGGCCCAAAGAAAATAACCCAAGGAGAGAGGAGAAAAACGGTCACTGAGTGAACAGTGAAGGTGCCTATCCCCAACTCCGTTCCAAATGAACCTCTGCCTGTATTTGCTTCAGTCTTGCTTCTTTCTCCTCTGACCCACTTGGTTTTTCCTGTTTTTATCCCCCATCTTTTTGCAAGTCTTCTCTTTCACCATGTGACTGGATAAGTTCTATGACACACTGGCAAATGGCCACAGAGTCTTCCCAGAAGAGAGCCCACTTTTCAGGAAACTCTGCCTCATTCCCACTGAAGGGAAGATGAAGAGAAGGGAGGGGCAGAGAGTGAGATGATGCCAAGTTCAAACAGCCTACTAAGACCGGAACTCAAGCAGAATCGGTTCACAAAATAGACAATTCATATTTAGCGCACATGCATTGTTTGTATGCATGTATCTCTACATATGTCAATGTCAGCATTAATTTTTTTACTATTAGAACCCCGTTAACAGTAAATAGTTCATGATCCTTTGGCTGTGTATTTATTTTTTTTTGAACTGACAAAAAACAGAAATAACTATATTCCAAGTATGCATCTTGTGGTAAGCCTCTTGTAAACTTTCCCAAAGAGCCTCCACACCCCCACCCCCATTCCCTCAGTTACATAACCTACACACTGCAATCCTCTGCTGTATACAGATTCACACACACCTCACCCAATCCCATACAAACAGATTTTCAGAAGAAAAGTCAAGTGGGAAAATGATTTTCCTACCTAACTCCCCCAACTCCTATATTTATTTATGTGGTTAAGGAGCAAATAATTTTCAGTGTGTGTTCATTCGTATTATCTTACACAATTTCTGTAACAATTTTGAGAGAGAGAGAGAGAGGTCAGGTTCTAGCATCCTCATTTTCAGACGTTGGAGCCACCTCCATTTCCCTATCTCCAAATTGTTGGTGGGCCCCAGGTCTCAGATCTTGACCTTTTCTCTTTCCACACTCACAGCCAAAGCAATCACAACCAGCTGTGTGGTTTACATGCTGACAATTTCCAAACTTCTCTCTTTGACTCCCATCTTAATTACTTCTTCAACATCTCTGTTTAATAAGCATTTAAAGCTCATAGAAAGAGCAACACTTGATTCCTGTGACACCACACACCATCACCCTCCTCCCCAGTGTTCAACATCTCAGTAAATGCCACCACTATTCAACACGTCGTCTGAGTATAAACCCCAGAGGTTGGCCTTGACATATCTCTCACACCCCGCATCCAAACCATCACCAATTCTATCAGCTTTAGCTTCAAAGTATGTCACACATCCAACCATTTCTCACCATCTCTGCTGCTCAGTCAGCACCTTCTTCTTAACATAAACAACCAAGAAGGCAGAGGCTGTGTTAGTTTTCTCTATACAATCTGCATTGTATCTGCAAGTTTCGACACGGAAAAAAGGCTCAATAGTTAATGAGTAAATGAATACTGGCTCCGAGAAGTGACAGGACTCACAGAGTAACGACAAAACCCAGGCTCCACATCTGTAGGACGTCTCTCATCCTTGTGCTTGTTTTTCTTTTTCCTTTCACTCTTCTTTCTCAAATGCACATACTCAAAACTTCTTTTCCAACAAACCTCTAGTCTAAGCAGTGAGGAAATGCACACAAAGGAGAGAAATGTTCGAGGATCCAAAGTACAGTAAACTTTTCAGTAACATCTTTAAAATGTAGTCCGGAGGCACACTCACTCCCTTTCTCTCTCAAAAAAATAGTAATATAAAATGAAGTCTGTTTGGTAAAACAATGTAACCAGTTTTAAAGAGTAATAATGATGATGGAGGATGGAACCAGTTCAGGTGCCACTGTAGCCTAACCCCAGTTCTGAACTGAAAATACCAGGACACAGGTTGGGCGTGGGGGTACTTCTATGATGTAAACTGATATAATGCATACATTTTATCTAAATGCACTTACATATTCTGACTGGTGCCCTTAAAGAATAGCTATTAGAAAACGAAAAGGTTGGGCTCTGAAAGGAAAAATAACACTCTTCTAGCATAACAAATCTCTCTGGGCTACTGTCAGACCTGCAGCAGAGTGGAATTTATAAAGAGGCCAGACCCACACAGGTTCTGCTATAATGTATCTCTTTACCTTTAGGAGACTCAGGTTCTTCAGGTACAGGGACATACAAATAAGATACGTTAGGAAGGTGCTTGCAGGATTCCCCTAATCTTATGAAACTGGGCCCCTGAGAAAACACAGGAGCTACCGCCATGTGCAATACAACATACTAGTGAAATGCACACGCTCCTTTATTACCAGACCGTAAAGACTACAAAAAAGTTAGGGAGACTCAGCTCACACCAAAATTCTATCTGCTGACTGAAATATAATTATGATCCTTACTCTGCTATTCCCATTAGCCTACATCGTTCTAAATCAGATTTTCCCAGTTTGGGTCTTGAGACATTTTCAAAAGTATTTAGCACTGGGGCACCTGGTTGGCTCAGTCCGACTCTAGATTCTGGCTCAGGTTATGATCTCATGGTTCTGAGGGTTGTGAGATCAAGCCCCCACGTCGGGCTCCGTGTTGGACATGGAGCCTGCCTGAGCTTCTCTCCCGCTCCCTTTGCCCCTCCTCTGCATGCCCATGCATGTACGCTCTCTCTTAAAAAATAAATAAAAATAAAAGCATTTAGCACCATACTAGCTGTCCAAAATGAAACTAAAGAAAAAGAATACTGATAAAGGAGACCACTGACCTCTTTATCAGAACATTTCAGCTACTCTAAAAAGGTCCATTCATCTCCAAAAAGTATTGCTAATGTAAATTGAAGTCAAGTCAGCACTGCTCAGGTTAAAACATTATACACTGTGATCACAAATAGTTTTTATCAAATCCTTAAACATAAAGTCACATAGAAGGCTAGTTTTTCAGTCCTTACTCTTATGGTGGTGATCCTCTCAAAATGACATGCATATTGAGCTATATCTTATTAATTTTTAAAAAACTTTAAAAAATGTTTTTAATGTTTTTACTTATTTTTGAGAGACAGAAGAGACAGAGCATGAGTGGGGGAGGGGCAGAGAGAGAGGAAGACACAGAACCTTAAGCAGGCTCCAGGCTCTGAGCTGTCAGCACAGAGCCAGACACGGGGCTCGAACCCACAAACTGTGAGATCATGACCTGAGCTGAAGTCGGACGCTCAACCGACTGAGCCACCCAGGCACCCCAAAAAAGTTTTTAATGTTTATTTTTGAGAGACAGAGAGAGAGTGCGAGCACAAGTGGGGGAGGGGCAGAGAGGGAGACACAGAATCCAAAGCAGGCTCCAGGCTCTGAGCTGTCAGCACAGAGCCCGACATGGGGCTCGAACTCACAGACCACGAGATCATAACCTGAGCCAAAGTTGGATCTTAACCTACTGATCCACCCACGTGCCCCATATCCTTATTAATTTTTAACACGATCAGGGTCTTTCTCCTCAGCTACCATTTGCAGGTACTCTATATTCCCCTATTCAAGCTTTCAACATATTCAAGCAAGTATTCTTCCCACTTGTTCCAATTAGTAAAAGTTTTACTATGCAGATTAAAAATTAAAATATTAATTATGTTTTGCTTAAATTAGTGCATTAAGGAGAAGGTCCCAAAGACCTCATCGTAGAAGCAGGTAGTTAAGACTCCTATCTTTCCCAGTATTAATGTTTTCACTATTTTTAGTAGCAAAACCCCATTTATTTTTTTTATTTTTTTTTCAATGTTTTTATTTATTTTTGGGACAGAGAGAGACAGAGCATGAATGGGGGAGGGGCAGAGAGAGAGGGAGACACAGAATCGGAAACAGGCTCCAGGCTCCGAGCCATCAGCCCAGAGCCTGACGCGGGGCTCGAACTCACGGACCGCGAGATCGTGACCTGGCTGAAGTCGGACGCTTAACCGACTGCGCCACCCAGGCGCCCCGCAAAACCCCATTTAAATAATCTTTGTGTTTAATGATGCTTTTTGAACTCACTTAACTACTCATGGATTTTTTTTGTTTTTGTTTTTTTAGAAAGAGCGTGTGAGCAGGGAAGAGGGGCAGAGGGAGAGAAGAGAGAGAATCTTAAGTTGGCTCCATGCTCAGTGTGGAGCTGGATATGGGGCTCAATCGTACCCTGGGATCATGACCTGAGCTGAAGTCAAGAGTCAGCCAACCAACGGAGCCACCCAGGCACCCCACACTTAAACAATCTTCATCAGACATTCAAATTGCTACACTTCATTCCAAGCTTGCTAAAATGGAAGCATATGCCAACAGTCTTCAGAATATAATATATGGCATACATACACACACACCTTGTTTAAATAGAGCAAGCATTCAGTGTACATAACTTTGTCAGGTCTGAATGTTTGTGTCCCCCACCAAAACTCATGTTGGAATGCTGACACCCAAGGTGATGTGTCAGGAGGTGGAGCTTCTGGGAGGGGATTAGGCCATGAGGGTGGAGCCCTTATGAACAGTATTACTGCTCTCATAAAAGAGATACCTCAAAGCTCTCTAGCCCTTTCTGCAACATGAGGACACAATGAGAAATCTGCGGCCCTGAAGAGGGCCCTCACATGACCGTGCTGGCACTCTGATCTTGGACATCCAGTCTGTAGAACTATGAGAAATAAATCTCCATTGTTTATAAGCCCCTTAAATCTCTGGTATTTTGTTACAGCAGTCCAACAGACTAACGCAAACCTCTATGTTTAGGTGAAGTTGTGTAAGTAGAGGTGGCCTTTCTCCAGAACAAAATCCATCAAGTACTAAACTCCCTGATGAGGTTAACAGGCTTCACCAAGCTCCAGTCATCAAAAGCTCAGACCACTGAAACATAACTGGCAATGCAACAGACACAGAACAAGTGGCTGCTCAGTGAACCAGTGAATGAATGTACCAGTGAATAAATGAACAAAAGACACAAGAACTGCTTCACTGCTGTCTAGCATTATGCCATGTTTTTAGTTCTCCTTCCTATTACTAACCTATTGAAGTGCAGTGTAAGTATTCCCATCAAACTAAATGTTTTCTTTTATTTTTCCTGAATCACATCTTGGTGTATTTCTCTTCCTAGTTTGAGGGTAGCTGGTTAGTAGGGGGTTGCTTCACAGAGGAGCTGCCTGACAGGCAAGCTGGCACATGCATACCACTTGGTCTGAGGTGACATGAGGAAGAAAGGGTCCTGGAGGCAGAAGGGTTGAAAGCAGGTGGGGGGTACAGTGTGCTTCACAGAGCGGAACAGATGAAGTGGAAGAGAAACTGGCTAATGATCAAAAACGAAACACCTCAAGGTTTTAGAACTGGAAGGCAGGGAGAAGACAGACCAGGAAGGAACAGTGGATAGGGAAGAGTGAGGCTGAGAAAACTAAAAGAGAAACCAAAAGAGACGGAGGGGGAGGTGAGGAGAGACACTATCCTGAGAAGCACTGAGACAAAAGAAAATGCATATTCTAATCCAGACTGAATTGCTGAAAATTCAGTCCTTATCCTCAGTTAATGCTGCGCTACACTAGTTTTACTGATTCTTTGTCCAAGAGCTAACATATGCAAGGTGACTTACTTTACTCAGCCCTTATTCTTGCGGGAGGGAGGTGACTTCTTCAGCAGGATGGCACATCAATCATACTCGTTATTATTCTGAGGTAATACAGGTCTCAAAAGCTCTGGCCTTCTAAACTCCAAACAGTTCCATGAAAAGAATGTTGAAACTATATGCTGTCTTTACATTGGTTATTTATTTAACCTCTGACTTAACCCACAAGATTCCAAACGAGTTTATAAGAATATATTTAATAGAACAGAAATATATCAAAAATAAAAAACCCAGATCCAGGGAAATTATAACAAAGGGCCAACAATTCAAGATTAAGGGAAAGTTATCTGTAAGCCACAGCCTTCCAAACAGATGAGCCATGGATTTGGCTCCTAGTTTCCTAGAGGTCAAAAAGAAAAGGGAAACAACCAAATACATTATATTCATTGTCAAAAGGGGCAAAGAAAATGCACCCGTTATTTGAGAAATGAAAAAAAAATTTTTCTAGTCTTAGTTCTAAAACCAAATTCTCCTGAGGGGGTAGGGAGCATTTGAAATTTGATCTCACGAAGCTTCTGTTGTTCTTCCAATTACTTAGAGATTTATGCTGCACTTGGAAATATCAACACAGGGCATTTATATTTCAAAAAAATCAAGTCAGGACACCAACCTAAAAACTGTATTTCTCTTTGTTTTTCAGTATTTTTCCACAAAGCCATTTCCTGCTCTGTGTATGATTCCTCTGTCTTCTCCTCACACTTAGATATTACTTCCTTAGGACACATCAATCAAAGTAGGCAATTAGAGTGTCTAAAATGCTAAATCTATGATAAATCTAGAAAATTATTCAGGAGTAGAAAAACAAACCATGTTTATCCACTGATCAATCTAGCCAGAGAGATGAGACTGACCTAAAAGTGAAGAAAATTACCAGTAAGCATCAAAGAAATGCTAGATTATCTGGTGAGGGATTTTTAGGGCTATAGGAATAGGGTCAGAAAACCCTCCTACTGTGCAGACTAGGAGTCAACAATGGATGGGTGTTAGGAGAACAGGGTGACCAAATAATTTATCATCCAGACTGGAACACCTGAGAGTTAAATAGGGTGCTATTAATAATCACACCCAACAATAGTCATAAACCAGGGCCATCCCAGCTAAACAGGACCATATATATGGTCACACTGTGAGCTCATCACAGCCTTACATTCCTACTGAATGTATTTCCTCATAATACCCCCAACGACATCATATAGGACAGAGAAGGCCAATAATATTACCTTCATTTTACAGATAAAGAAAGCACATGCCCAAGAGATTAGACAAGTAACTAATTCAAGTTTACAGAGAGGAATGTCAGAGCAGAGACTCAACCAGGTCTACTGACTCCTACCCCAATACCCTTCCACTACATAATGACCCAGAACAGCCGGATATCAAGGACGTGGACCTATTCAAGTTCTCTTTTCCAGTATCAGTAATAAAAGTTGAAGACATTTCCAAATACAGGGAGAAATATTTTCCTTTTTGCTTGAAATGCACACCTACCTGGATTTTGAGTATTTTATATTGCTAATAGAATTTTTTTTATGGTTCCTGATATCACAATTTCCTTGTTACTTCATTTCAAATAATCTAAATACAGGCAAATATCCTGGATAAATACAACACAGATGCATGACAAGCTTAAATTCAAAACTGTTATAAAATTTAATTCAGTTGGGGCGCCTGGGTGGCGCAGTCGGTTAAGCGTCCGACTTCAGCCAGGTCATGATCTCGCGGTCCGTGAGTTCGAGCCCCGCGTCGGGCTCTGGGCTGATGGCTCAGAGCCTGGAGCCTGTTTCCGATTCTGTGTCTCCCTCTCTCTCTGCCCCTCCCCCATTCATGCTCTGTCTCTCTCTGTCCCAAAAATAAATAAACGTCGAAAAAAAAAATTTAAAAAAATAAAAAATAAAAATAAATAAATAAATAAAATTTAATTCAGTTGAACTCGGTTAAGTCGGGCTCTCCATTTTACTACATTAACAATAATCTCTGGGACGCCTGGGTGGCTCAGTCGGTTGAGCTTCCGACTTCGGCTCAGGTCATGATCTCACAGTCTGTTGAGTTCGAGCCCCACGTCAGGCTCTATGTTGACAGCTCGGAGCCTGGAGCCTCCTTCAGATTCTGTGTCTCCTTCTCTCTCTGACCCTCCCCCATTAATGCTCTGTCTCTGTCTCAAAAATAAATAAACATTTAAAAAAAACCACAATAATCTCTGTTCTCTGACCCCAAAAATGAGTATTACTGTGCCATCACCTGACCTACATTAAGTAACAAATGGTTAGAAAATGTTTTATGGTATTATTGGGTAAGAAATAGTCACCTAATCTAGTTATTCTCAAACCCGGCTGTACATCAGAATCACCCGACAGCTTTTTAAAAATATACTGCACCATACTATCCAAGGTATAGTATGAAATAGTATATTCCCGAACTTCTCTAGATCAGGAATCCAGAGAAGAAAAAATTTTAAACTGTTCAGGTGATTCTGAGATCCAGCCCTTCTAATCCCAATCCAACACAAGACTTCGAAGGTAGACACAAGTAATACTCCACCTGCCCACAACCACAGATATGTCATTCGACTCTCTCCTCCACAATCCACATGATTTCTTTCTATTGATTTTCTTTCTTCCATTCTGCAATGCAGCACTGATGAGCCGGAGAGGACGAGCACAGTGCAGGCATAAAGCTGTGGGGTAGATCCTATTCATTCTTCTCCCAACATCATCATGAACATCTTCAAATGTTTTAGCCTATGCAAAAGATAACTGTCCTACTCATAACAATAAAAAAAAATTATATTTGCTAAGCACCTGCTATGCCACTAGCTGTGCTAACTGCTCTGCATGCATGATCTTAATCTCCACATTAACCCTGCAAAGTGGGATTATTCCCATCCCCACTTCACATTACTAAAGAGGTTTAAATAGCTTTCCCAAAGTGATACTGCTAGGAAGTGGCAGAGCAAGGACTCAAACCTAAATCCCAAGCTCTTCTCAACATACCCACCAATTAATCTAAAGCTATTCTGAGTCTCCCTTGCCTTCAGGACAGCTAGCTTCCACACAGGCTGTGCATCACAACCCAGGACCCCCTGGGGTCTCAATGGAAAAAGAATCCAAAAAGCTCTTGGATTTTCCAGTAGACAAACTGAAATCTAAATATTAGTATCAGGAAAGGGAGACAAAGGTGTATTTCTGAAATATAAACTGCTCTTTATAAAAGTGCTTCTGGAAGGAATCAGCAGTCCTTCTGGAAAATGAAATGTTTAGACTTGAAAGGTACCTCAAAGGTGACGCTTCCATTGTGTAATTTGAAGCTTTCCTTTCTGGCTGCTTGGAGAGATATAGAATTCAATATTCCAAATGCAATCTCACACCCCAAGTATTTCTTTCTCTTTAGTTGCTCCACTAAAGAAAAATAAATAAAAAATGGGTTTCAACCTGGATGTGTTTGATTGGCAGGTGGACATACAGTTTACTGTCCAAACTGGAAGATTTTAAGAGTTAAAGTGGGGTGCTATTCATAATTATCCTGGGAAAATAGATATAAGTGTAATTTATGGTCACACTGATGGCAGAATTCAAAGACAACAAAGGAGAAATCACTTGCCAGAAACTCATTGAACACTAGGTCTCAGTTTGGCTCAATACAAAATAATCTGTGTGCCTACCACATGCCAGCCTCTATGCTAGAAACTGGTATATGAAAATAAAATTGCAACCAGAGGGAGAACTGACTAGTCATGTGACAGTTACGACATGAAAAAGCCAGCTGCAGAATAGTGTGTACGACAGGATTCCATCTGGATGGACAGATGAAGTATACTGAAATGTGGTGCTGTGGGAGCAAAAAGCAGAATCCTCTAAGTCTATGTAAGGATGGTTCATTCAGGCATGGTTTCACAGGGAGAGTATCCTGGAGCTGAGATTTGCAGAAAAATAGTAGATATTAAAAAGGAGAAGAAACAGATGGGAACAGAGCACATCTCAGAGATAAATGCACATATAAAGGGCACAGATTCAAGACCATACAGAGACCCTTCCTTGAAAGGCAGGGTGGGGACAGTACATGTTACAGTGGGTGCCCAAAAGTGGGGCTAAAGTGATAGGAAAGGCAGACCGTGATTGACCCTCAATGCAATGCTGAGGAGCCAGGAATTTATAGTGAAGGTTAGAGGAGGCCAATGCATGTTGCATTTGAGAAGGACCAATCTGTATAGGTCATCTTGGGCAACCATGAAGACAGAAGGCAGAGACACCTGCAGTTAGGAGGCAATGCAATGGCCCAAATAAGAAATGATGTCAAGGAGCGCCTGGCTGGCTCAGTTGGAACAACATGTGACTCTTGATCTCAGGGTTGCGAGTTCAAGTCTCACACTGGGTATAGAGGTTACTTAAAATAAACAAATAAAATCTAAAAAAAAAAAAAAGAAAAGAAAAGAAAAGAAAAGAAATGTCGAGCCAAAGAGTGATAAACATTCATGAATCCTGTACCTCAGACAAGGGATTCAAAGACAAACAGAATTACTGTCTTATGGAAAGTGGGGTCCAACTGAAGACAGATACAGGGACAATTTTATATGAGAATGATATATAGATAGTTTGAATACAATGTTTAAATTAAACAACAGAATGTTTTTCTAAATACTTTTTTCTAAACTCTTCAAGAATTGCTGAAGAGAATGCTAACACAAAGTTTAGAAGTCATGAAGTCCTCAAAAAAAGTAGAAATGAAGAGCAGGGGGAGAAAACATTTCTGAGACAGAAGTACTCAAAGTTGACCTCTTTTCTTAAATAGGTTTAAGGATAACTGATAAATATCTGGAATAATAGATTTAAAACACAACTATAAAATATTAAAACTTGGGGTATGTGTGAGGAGAGAATCCCTCCTGAGCACAACAAGATGAGGCATAATACTGTTCAATGAGAAAGATACCAGATTTCTATATCTGACCCAAGTTTAAAACCCACTAAGTGGCTATATGACCTTCAGCCAATTATTTTACCTGCCTCTCTTCACTGTAAAATGAGAATGAATTAGGATTCCTGGTCAAAACGGCTGAGTGAACACAATTGTCCAACTTCATTCCCTCCTGAAACCCAACTAAAATGTGTGTGTGTATGTGTGTGTGTGTGTGTATAACACAGATACAGTAAGGCCTTTTTGTTTTAAGACCACAATCACAACTATGGCAGGGGAATAGGAGAGGAGAAAACTGCAAATAATTTTGGAAGCTGGTAATTAGACAGATGTATAGCAAAATGACAGATGATCCATGAAAACTGAATCCCACATGGACAGTGGCAAAAGCTGAGAACCAAATAAATGTATACCACAGAAGCCTCAAAAAGTCACAGGAATTGGAAGCACCAGTACCTGGGGTAAACAAGGAAGGCTGGGGAGAGACATCTGAGAAATCGAATTCCCTTGCCCACTCCTCCACCCAGCCAAAGTCTAGACTAGCACTGTCCACCGGAATTCTCTGCAACAATGGAAATGTTCTCTATCTGTTCTACCCAGTATGGCAGCCACTAGTCACATGAGGCTATGGAGAGCTTAAAAGGTGATTAGGGCAAGTTTTAAGTTTTTATTTAATGTTTAAATTTTTATTTAATGTTTATTAATTTAAATTTAAATGGCTCAACGTGGCTAGTGGCTATTGCATTTTAGGGTAGCATGGGTCTAGAGGTTTATTTTCTGGAGAGGATAAGCCGGAGGATGCTAGGACTGGAGATGCCAGGCAAAGCACAGGGCGCTTACAGCACACAGGGGGGCTGTGTCTGCACGCACACTGAATGCTGAGGCCTGGGATGCTGCAACTTCCACCCTCTTCCCCACATGGCTCCAGAAATGCTGGCAGACACTCCTTGACCCTCCCGGCAAGAAAGTGAAATAATCTTTTCTGAGGAATGTTACCATCCCACGAGAACACACCTAAAGATACTAATACTGGGGGTTCCCTAATTGATGGCCCATTCAAGTCACTCTTTAGTGAAGTTCAAAGTCCATAAGTCCCATGCTCATGCTCCTTCTCATTTTTAATAATGAACAGACATCCAAGATAAACCAATGTCTGAGGAAAGGCCTTAATGCAGACAGGAAAAAAAAGCAACTCAGAATAAACAAAGATTATTTTTTTTTTTAATTTTTTTTTCAACGTTTATTTATTTTTGGGACAGAGAGAGACAGAGCATGAACGGGGGAGGGGCAGAGAGACAGGGAGACACAGAATCGGAAACAGGCTCCAGGCTCTGAGCCATCAGCCCAGAGCCTGACGCGGGGCTCGAACCCAAGGACCGCGAGATCGTGACCTGGCTGAAGTCGGACGCTTAACCGACTGCGCCACCCAGGCGCCCCCAAAGATTATTTATAGAGATGAAAAAACCTTAAAAAGTAAATAATGTCTTCAGGTTGATAAACAAATATATTTTATCTACAAAGCAAGAATAAGATTTTTTTTAAGTAACATTTCAAAGAAAAAAGGGGCGCCTGAGTGGCTCAGTCAGTTAAGCGTCCGACTTCGGCTCAGGTCATGATCTTGCGGTTCGTGGGCTCTAACCCTGCTTCGGTCTCTGTGCTGACAGCTCAGAGCCCGGAGCCTGCTTCAGATTCTGTGTCTCCCTCTCTCTCTGCCCTTCCGCTACTCATACTCTGTCTCTTTCAAAAATAAATAAATGTTAAAAAAAAAAAAAAATAGGGCTCTTGATTATTAAAAAGATGGCCACAGAAATGAAAAAAACATGACTGGAAAAGGGCCCTCCAGAAATTTCTAGGTTGACGGACATGTTCTATATACTCTGTTTTGGGTAGTGGTTGCATATGTGGATACGACTGTCAAAACTAAGTGAAATAAACACTTAGAATGGTGCACTTTACTGTATGTAAACTTACATACAATATGTATTTATTTTTTAAAGCTCAATAGCAAGGTTTGAGGATAAAGTTGGGGAAATTGCTTAGCAAATAATAGTTTGAAAATAAGAGAGAAAACATGAGAACATTAAGAGGACCAATGCAGAAAATCACACATCGGAGTAAAAGGAGTTCCTAAGGGAAAGAGAGAAAAATGGAAGAAGAAAACCATCATCAGCAAGATCATTGAAGAAAGATTTTGCAGAAGTGATGGTCACCAGTTGCCAAATTGAAAAGGCCTAAAAATACAATGGATGAAAAGACTCACTGTAAGTATTACTGGGAACACTAGAAACAACAGCAGAAGAATCCATACATGCCCAAAAGAGAATATAACCAACCACATCCAAAAGATCAAAAAACAGGCCTTTTTTCCCCATAATTGGGTAGCTTTTGGGGCTCCTGGGTGGCTTAGTTAAGCGTCCGACTTGGGCTCGGGTCATCATCTCGCTGTTCATGAGTTCAAGTCCTGCATCCAGCTCTGTGCTGACAGCTCAGAGCCTGGAGCCTGCTTCAGATTCTGTTCTCCCTCTCTCTGTGTTCCTTCCTGACTCGTGCTCTGTCTCTGTCTCTCAAAAATCAATAAATGCTTAAAAAAAAAAAAGTAACTGGGTAGCTTTTTAACAGCTGCATGAAGCAACGTGACAACTGACAAATGCCTTCAAAATTTTGAAGGGAAACAGTAGCAACCTAAAAATCTATAACCTGCCAAGTATCAGTAAAGTCTGAAGGAGTAATAAAGGCATACTTAGATATTCAAGATCTTAAATAATTTACCTGCTACCTTTCCTTAAAGGGTGACTAGAAGAGAAGCTCCAAAACGAGAAATAAAGATTAAACACAGAGGAGGCAAAGGGAATTTCTAGGAGGACAGAACAGAAATCTCAGGATGAAAGCTATAGCCAGACTTTGAGGACAACCTGTCCACATTTGGGCAGTGAGACCCAAGAAATGGATATGCTTAGGGCTGTCATCATCAAGATCCTCAGACCACATCAAGGGACAGAATGCCAGATCCCTACCTGAATGTGTGTGTTTTTTTTTAATTTGAGAGAGAGAAAGAACACATGTGCACACACATGAGCAGGGGAGAAGGAGAGGGAGAGAGAATCTTGAACATGCTCAGCTGGGAGCCCGATATGGGGCTCAATCCCACAACCCTGAGATCATGACCTGAACTGAAATCAAGAGTCAGACATTTAACCAACTGAGCCACCTAGGCACCCCTCTTTCATCTGTTTAATACATTTTTCAATTGAAAAAAAAAAATCCCTCCCCAAATGGTTAGATGAGCTAATATATTTAAAGCTCATGGGGTGCCTGGGTGGCTCAGTTGATTAGGCATCTGACTTCGGCTCGGGTCATGATCTTGTGGTTCGTGAGTTCGAGCCCCATGTCAGGCTCTGTTCTGACAGCTCAGAGCCTGGAGCCTGCCTCAGATTCTGTCTGTCTCTGTCTCTCTCGGCCTCTCCCCCACTCACACTCTGTCACTATCTCTCTCTCAAAGATAAATAAACATTAAGAAATATTTAAAGCTCCAAACACAGCAAGAGATCTTTATCAGATATTCATTATCAATTACCTACCTTATTCCCTGCAGGTATCCAAATCCTGAGCTGCTTTAAAGACTATCTCGAGTGGCAGCAATCTTCTGAAACCCTGGCTATGCAAGAATCCCCTTGACTTTTATTGCCAGTTTATGTCATTATTGACTGGTAATGTATGTCTACTTAGCTAGGTTGAGAACAGACATTTTTAGAAAAATCATTACTTTGGCTAATGATTTTCTCTTTCTGCCTTCCATTCTCTACCATAAAACACAACGATGCGGGGGCGGGGGGTGGTGGTGCTGACAGGCACACTAGATCCTCTCAGGAGAAAGTCAAGATCTTAGATGAGGTCCTTCGTTCTGTTACTCAATGCCTTCCTACTCACAGCATCTACCTAGCACAGGGAACTGGCACAGGGTAAGAACTCAAATGTCTGTTGATATATAATAAATGAAATCTGAAGAAAAAAGTTCTAAGTAGAGTGACAAATATGACTAAGCTGATTAATGGAAAAGTCGCCCCTTATAGAAAAGGAAAAGTCTTTGTAATCGTTCCTGGTTAAATGAATCAAGCAAAAATCTTAAGCATAAAGAGGTAGTATGACATAAAGGATAATCCTTGAAAATTATTTCCAATTCTGAAAAGAATTAAACCAGGGGCAAGTAGGTTAAACTAAACAAACCATGATCTTTAGATAGGGTGAACTGGGGCGGGGGGTGGGAGTGGAGGGGGACTTCTCACCTAACACCGTGACTAAATTTTCCCAGAGTCTATCTCCCTGTTGGCAGTGCCATGTGGACTGAGTTCTAATCCTGCCTCTGCCATAATCCAGCTCTGGGCCTTGACAAACCCGGCAACCCCTCAGGACTGCAGGGGTTCCTCACCGCAGAACGAGTGGGCAGAATATAAGACCATGAAGCTCTCTGAAGGCCACCAGGGTTGTAGGAATCATATATTCCTGCTTCTGATTCAGTAAGAGTCAGAGCAGGACACACACACATGCACAATGCAAAATGTCTCTAATATCTTACGGGCAGGAAAATTAAAAGACAGTTTTGAATTCAGGTTCATTTACACAGAGTTTAAGTTCTAAAAGCTTTTTATAAAAGCTGTACTTTAAGACAGTTAAATGCAGTGACTTTTAACCTGAAAACTTCTAAAGCCAAGGAACGTAAGTTGAACCCATGCCCATTTCTATTATGATTCCATTTTTTAAAGTAACTCATAAATGTGCATGACTCACACATCTGAATATAATGTGATGTTCCTTTATCATTTCATCTTCCGGTGCTAGTAATCCCACATTACAGAGTGCCAAAACCCTTTAATAAGTGTAGCATGTGCTTCTGGCCACACTCCAAAAACTACCACCACAGGACTGCTGCATTAGGACAAAACTCCAGGGAGGATTTCTGGGCTTTGGAATATAGGACCTCCAGTCAGACGCCCACAATATGACTTCCCTCACCTCTCAATGCACGGCCACTTTTGATACCTGAAACCATAGCGACAATTGTCCTTCAGGCTTATATGGCCCTTTTCAGTTTACAAAGCACTTCCACATCTATGAACTTAGCTGATTTCCAGGGACCCAGTAGAGTGCTTATGGCAAACGTTTCTGTGCCCATTTTAACAGGTGAAGAAACAGGGGTTCAGAAAATTTAAGTGACTTGCCTAAGGGTATCCGGCTAGCAAGTGGTGGAGCTGGGACTTGTACCCAGGTTATCCAAAACCAAAACCTGGCCTCTTCTCACCAAAGTGCTTTGTGATCTGGGATAAGAAAACAAGTGACGGAAATGAAGCCTGTTGGAAACTCTTGTGATTTTACTTACTAGTTCATTCTTTTGTAAACTTTACTTATGAGAGTTCAATATTTTGTAAACACTGTAAACAACAACAACAACAACAAAAAGATTCTTAACCTTCCTTCTTCCTTTCTTTAGTCCCCTTGCACTGAGAAAGGGCCAGCTAGAAAAAGTCAGTACATAAAAAGCTAGTACCGCTCACTTGTCCCAATGCCCAACATCACCAGTGAGTGAATTCCATCTATTTCCAAAAAGAACAAAGAAGTGACGGGGCCAAAATTAGAACCAGGCCTAGTGACAGTTCCATGGCTAAGTGCACTCCAGTTTGTCCCTATCACTTTTGTTTCTTGTCCCTCACAAAGTGGGTCAGAACAGTCTCAGAAGAGGAGGGCAGAGGACGGGGAGGCCAAGGTAGAAATTCCAGAGGGGCCAGGGGAGAGGGGCCAGTCAGGACGGGAACTGAGGCAGCCTACCTAGTTGGGCTGGACCCGAGATGTGCCCGTCTTCCATTCCCAACTGAGAAGACAACTCCTGAGATCTACCCTCAGAACAGAAGCTGCTAGTTACAGCATGGCTTGAGTCAATGGAGGCAGAAAGGGATTAAGTAACGGGCCTCAAATCACAGAGCAACACTGGGCCTTCAACCCTCTCTCTCCACACAGACATTAAGACATGTGGCAATCCTTCCCAAAAATCACAGTTTTCAATAGTCCATTCAGTGTCAGCAGCTAAAGGTGCCCTTAGGTTCCTCACTAGATTGTCTTTCAGAAAACAAACAAAAAAACAAAAACCAAATCCACTATTAAACATACTCCCTAGTGAAGGAGAGCTAGCCATACCAGCGCCATTAAAAAATAAGATTTTTGGGGGGCGCCTGGGTGGCGCAGTTGGTTAAGCGTCCGACTTCAGCCAGGTCACGATCTCGCGGTCCGTGAGTTCGAGCCCCGCGTCGGGCTCTGGGCTGATGGCTCAGAGCTTGGAGCCTGTTTCTGATTCTGTGTCTCCCTCTCTCTCTGCCCCTCCCCCGTTCATGCTCTGTCTCTCTCTGTCCCAAAAATAAATAAACGTTGAAAAAAAATTAAAAAAAAAATAATAATAAGATTTTTTTTAGGGGTGCCTGGGTGGCTCAGTTGGTTAAGCGTCCGACTTTGGCTCAGGTCATGATCTCGCGGTCTGTGGGTTCGAGCCCCTTAATCGGAGTCTGTGCTGACAGCTCAGAGCCTGGAGCCTGCTTCCGATTCTATGTCTCCCCCTCTTTCTGCCCCTCCCGCACTCACATTCTGTCTCTCTCACTCTCAAAAATAAATAAACGTTAAAAAAAATAGTAAGATTTTTTTTTTGTTAACCTGACAGTTTCATTGGCAGCTACAACTAACTTGATGATAGCTGGGGGCACAGAAACTCACTCTATATCCTTACCTTCAATTACACAACAAGGACTGGAATCCTTTGTCAGTTTATTCAGCCAAGTTTTCAAGAAGTCACAGTGAGGGAATTTCCAAAGCCCATCTAACATCACTATACAAATACTGATCACCTAGGATTCTCCATTTATAAACACATTTTAAAAAGCAGACTAGTAACCATATAAAAAGCTCCCTTACTCTTTGCCACTTCAAACAGTTAGTATGATTTAGGGTTTTGGTTAACCATGATAGTCAAATGCTTTAAGTTGCTAAATTACTAACTGGGCTGGAACTTTCTAACCATCCCTAATTTAAATACAATCAGAGATTATATGTCGAAAACTTAAATCGCCATAATTAGGCCAAATGAAATCTGCTTTACAATCTGGGTACAAAACGGTGAGCAAAAAAGCTAATCCTGATCACCTCCTCCACAGTGAAGATATGGAAAGGCTTAAGGAGAGGTTCCAGCATCACTCGAACCTGAGTTCAAATTCTGACCCTACCACTTATGAGCTACGTGGCCCTGAGCACTTATGTCTCTGAGCTCAATTCCAAGTCCCTCTCATCTAACTGTTGCCAAAAACCAAGCACAAAGGAAATCATACATTAGATACTAAATAAAAGATATCCACTAATTCCTATGACTGTAAATTCAGAGTACAAGCCAGGGTGATTGCTGGGGTAATAATAGCATGGAAATTCAGGGTAGGAAACAAATATAGCTTTTTTTATACTCTACGCTCCTCCCTTTGGGGTCCACCCTGATCCAACCTCCTCTTCCACTACCTATCTCCATCAACTCTGGCCTACAATGACTGACATATAACACAATCAGCCCTTAAACATTTTATTATTTTTCCAGGATTATGACTAGGCCAGCCCCGACACCTATCCATTGAAGACCTTCAGGGAAAGAGTTCTCTGTGTTTCTCTAACTTCCAGTCTCATTACCCTTTCATTACTCTTGATGATTATAAACTACACTGAGACCACAAGCGATTACACAATGCCATTTAGTGAGAATTACGAAAACTTCAAAATCACTCTTGAACACTAAGAGATAACGTTAACATTTGCAATGAGCGTTCTGACCTTCTCTAAAACCACTTTGGTTCAGCTCACATGGGGACACTCCCATTTGCTGGCTGTGGTGACTAGAACACAAGTTAGAATCCCTCCAGCTAAGATTCTCAGGCGCAGGGTGCTGTGGACAAAACCACTGTAACCACTTCACATCCACTCAGATATACCCATTTTCTAGAACTGCAAAACCATCAGCTAAAAACAACTCTTGATGCAAATGAGTTTAGAATCAAGGCTACACATACCAGAACTTAAAACAAACTGGAGGTGTAACTCTCCCTACAGTCTTCTCCGCACATCAGCAGGTATAATTGATATGGAACCCGTGCACCAGACCAGTAGTTCTAAACATTCTCCTCCCCCCTTTTTTAAACACATATTTTGTAACGCTCCCCTTACTACCCTGAAATGAAAATCAAAAATAAAAACTATTCATATGCAAAATTTCAAAATAATCAAATGACGTCCAAAGTATAAAGGGTCACTCAAAGAAGTTTATAAGAATCTGTATTTCAACATGTAATTCCTGTCAAAAGTACATTAGAAGACATAATGAAATAGTCTACGTCTTGCACCAACAGCAGAGCAGCCATGAATGCAGTAACTACAAATAGAGACAGATACCGGCAGGTTCTTCTTGGGGACACAAATACAAGCACCCCAACATTGGTAGCACAATTTATAAAAATGGTGAACAGCTTCTGGTAAAGTTCCAACCAAAATAAAATACTATTAGGTTTCTATAGTACAATGTATCAATTTATACAGTAGTTGCATTCCTAGGAAATTCAGGTTATATCAAAATGATGCAAACATTATGTAAAATAAAATTAGGTTCTAGGCTCATAAAATTACAAACACGTTTTTTCCCCCACAAGAATGTCTGGAGAGACATTCGGAAGTCATGCAGATTATTGAAAAATATTTTTTTGCACAGGACTATCCCTAAGCACATTACAGGATAATTATTATTCCCGGCCATTCCCTCGAAATGCCAAAGATACCCACCCACCATCAACCAACAACATCTCACCGCAAGTCACTGAACCAGCTGAGATGAAGAATGCAGCTTTGAGCGCAAGTGGAGTCTTACTGTCTTTGTGTTTTCCAGTACTGACCTTAGAGCTATACTTGGCTCCTAAGCAGATGTTCAAAGGGTCTGCGGAACCTGGTGATATTTCTTCCAAAATTCTTTATTAGGTGCCTCAGGGGCACCTGGGTGGCTCAGTCAGTTAAGCGTCCAACTCTTGATTTAGGCTCAGGTCATGACGTCATGTTCGTGGGATCAAGCCCCGCGTTGGGCTCCACATCAGCCCAGAGCCTGCTTGGGATTCTCTCTTTCCCTCTCTGTCCCTCCCCCATGCATGTGCACATGCGTGCTCTCTCTCTCAAGATAAATACATAAACTTTAAAAAAAATAAAAATTCATTCTTAGGTAGCAGAAAAGCAGAGGCAATATTTTCAGTCAACATGAAAATGACATCTACTGGTCTACCGGACTGGAATGTAAAACTGCAGACACTTCACTCACAATCAGAAACACTTCAAAAGATGCTACTGTTCCTATTCTAAAATGACAGCCTAAGACTAGGACAGCAAATACACATTGCGGCATGATGTCCCACTGAGCCTGGGAATGGCTTTAAAATCCATCTCAACATGGCTCCAGTGAGTCCCGCCAACTGTTTAGGCTTTCTAACCTCAGAAATACGGGAGAAGGCAATTAGTAGGCTCAAAAAACTTCCCCTGGGTATTTAGAGCTTTCCACACCATGCAATCTAGTAACTTCGACCACTGTCATCTGAGCACTTACTACGTGCTTTAGGTACCTAGTGCTAAATGCTTACTTGACCCTCCTACAACAACATGAGGTGGTAGAAATCTCTACTTCACAGAAACTAAATGAGGCCCAAACACAAGCCCCAAAGATCAAAAGCTAGAATCAAAGCCCAGATTCCTGCCCAGCTATCTGGCTCCAAAGCCCGTGCTAGTTATTTGTCTGCAACTACCTATAAAACTTGTCTGAAGGGGCAGGGTAATAGAGCTTTCTACTAGAGAGCAGTGCTTCTCTGCGTGGACCCAGAAGGTGGGCAGACACCTCTACTGGACAGCCAGATGCCATGTCAAAAGACAAAATAAAAAATTCCTCTCTCTCACTGACTCAGCCAGAGGCCCAATCTGAGACTTGGGAGGAGCCCAAATTGGATCTTTAAACCAAGCTTTGGACACCAGGACACCACATATCCTGATACGTGAAGACTCAAAGCTTCAGGATGGCATCAAGCCCTGCTGGGTTTTGGCTCCAACCTATCATCACTTGGCCTATATCTGGATCCTGCTTCTCCCCTCGGGAGGGCCAGTACTGTTGCCCCCAGGCCCTACTTCCCAGCCTCTGAGCAAATGCTAGCTCTCCCCTCCTACCTGCTCTGCATATCTGATTTCTGCCCATCTTTCAAGGTCTACAGTAAGGTTACCCTCCCCTACCACTAAGACTGTCTGCATTCTCCAGCTGGAAGGAACCAACCTACTTCAGAGCCTTCACAGCACTCTCCTGCATCACAGCAGTCGGTACACACACGCCCCTTCCCTAGAGCTTTAGTTCCTTGTTTCCTCTCCGCCCCTCCCCTCCCACAACACCAACACTACCACCACCACCACCATTAGATAGAAAGTCCACTTAATGAGTGCCTACCCATGTGCCAGTCACTTTGCAGATATTATCTCCTTTAATCTACAGACCAGTTCCATTCTGCTGATGAGGAAACTGAGACCTGGCATTATTCAGCTTCCACTGGCATTACACCATAGTGGATACCAGCACAGTGTGGAGTCGGGCTGCCTGTGTTTGAATCCCTGCTCTACCAATTACCAGCTGTGAAATCTCAGGTAAGTTATTTAGCTTCTGTGCCTCAGCTCCTCATCTGTAAAATAATGAGTATGTATTATTACATACCTCATAGGATCATTCTCAGCCTTTGAAGAGTTAATATACGGGAAGCACTCAGCGCCGGCACACACTATATAGACTCAGTGTTCGCGACTGTTACTATCCGTGCTGCCTCCAACCTTGTCTCATATTATGCTCCAAGTCCATACTCTGAGGGCCTCAAGTATACCAAACTATTACCCACCTCTATCCAAGCTTCCTTGACTGCTCTTTGCACACCAGCTCCTTTCCATTCTTTGGGTCTGATTATGTGCTTCTCTCAGAGAGGGATGTTCCCTGACAACCCAGATCAAGAAGATCCTTGTCATCTCGGCCCTGCCTCCAGTGCCCTCTTCTTCCCTCCGTCACTCCTATCCACCCCTTACCACACCCTTGTTTATTGTCCTTAGAGCACTTATCACAACCTAGAAATCTGTTATTTATGATAACTTGGTCTGTGTATTTGTTTGGGGTCCATCGTCCTGACTAGAGATGAGAGAACAAACTACATCTACCCGGAGCCTGGTTCTACACAGTAAGTGCTCAAGAAGTGTCTACTGAATTAATAAATGTATGATTTTTAAAAAATTAAGGGGCACCTGGGTGGCTCGGTCAGTTAAGCGTCCGACTTGGGCTCGGGTCATGATCTCACAGTTTGTGGGTTCAAGCCCTGCATCAGGCTCTGTGCTGACTGCTCAGAGCCTGGAGCCTGCTTCAGAGTCTATGTCTCCCTCCTTCTCTCTCTCTGCCCCTCGCCTGCACACTCTCACTCTCTCTTTCTCTCTCAAAAATAAACATTAAAAAATAATTATAAATAAATAAATAAATAAATGTATAAACTATGGAATCCTAAAGGTAATGCTGAATGGTCACTGCTGCTATGAGAGCAGGTGTCATCCTGCGAGGTGCCATTTTCTGTATTTGGTCAACTCTGAATTATCAGTGAACCGGAACATCTATTAAGCACCCACAAGGAGCAAATCTGTATGTTCTCTGTATAATGCAAAACAATAAGTCATTGTATTTGGTTGGAAGACAGACAACAAGCAGGATCAGGACTACAGTCCTGTCAAGAGTGCCCAACTGAGGTGAAAAAATCGCGATGGCTGCCTTCTTTCTACTGGCCAGGCTGCACTCCCAGTGCAGAGCTGTTTTCTAACTCCCGCAAAGGCAGCAGATTGGCAGCAGCCCTGAGGAGGGTCAGTCTTATTTTAAGAGCAAATGAGACACTATTAAGAACACCCCCCCACACACACACACACACCCTCACAGTGCCCCTGAAACAGCCAGTCAGGGTGAAAGCATTGTATTCCAGGAGATGCTTATGATAATACAAAAACAGGGAGGGGCAGCCAGTCAGTTCACTCCCACCTTTTAAATTAGACAAGTTTATCAGATTAGCTACTTTTACTTGTCTGAGCAAAGCAGCCAGAAAGTAGAGTCCTGAGAAGATTAAGTTTTCATGCAGCAAAAGGTCTCTCAGGAGAGATTCACAACAAGCAATACTGCCAGGAAGGGCAGCTCAGTCTGCGGACTCCAAACTTCACACACTTCCCCCCCTTACCTGAAGCTAGCTGTCAGGGTATATAGCATGTGGGTGAGTATATGGGAGTCCGTGCACGTGCCTACACATGTTTCCCAGCTTCCCGCCCCGTTGGGAAGTCCTCATGATTCAGCAGAAAAAAAAAACACATAAAAAAATATCGGGAGGGGCAGCTGGGTGGCTCAGTTAGTTAAGCATCCAACTCTATTTTGACTCAGGTCATCATCTTGCAGTTCGTGCGATCGAGCCGTGCATCAGGTTCTGTGCTGACGGTGCGAAGCCTGGCTGGGATTCTCTCTCCCCACCCCACCACTTGCGCGCGCGCGCTCTCTCTCTCTCTCTCAAAATAAATAAAATAAACTTTAAAAAGAGAGACAGAAGCATCTAGAGACCCAAGGATCCCTCTTCTCAGCTTTCCCAGTAACTTTCAGAGTGACCCTTGGAAAGTCACCTCCCCTCCTGAGACCTCAATTTTATCATGTTACAAAATAAGTGAAGCTGTACTATATTCGAGATAAGGATTTTCAAGCTATGTTCTAAGTAACCAAATGTTTGGAGTGCTCCAAAATTCTGGGGGGAAAATACATTCAAATTTCACTTTTCAGCCTTATTTTAACAATTTTTGAAATTATAATGAACCCTCACAAACTCAATTTTATAGTAACTTTTAACCCACTAAAGATGACCAATGTGTTCACATTCTCTTTCTGAAGACATCAGAATAAAGCTTCTCTTGTCAATTCTGAGCTTATATTTCAACATCTTATAAAGGAAGCTGGAACTCTATTTTTTAAACTCAGACTTCTACTGACGTGCTCCCTGAAAACTGCTCAAACAAATATACAAACTACTAGAGCATACTTGCAGCATGTTCAACTGAATGCCGGGCAAATCTCCAGCACATCCGCTGGGTTCAGACTCACAGGGGCATCGTCAGTTATGAGATAACAAATAAATTCATAGCAGCCTGCACTGGAATAAAGAGTAAGCACCTAGCATCAGTCTTGTGCTATGTGTAGAAAATAAAGCATTCGTTAGATAGTGGTGATAGTTCTATCTACTCTGTGATAAAAGTTCCCCCTATTCTTCTTTCAGGCTTCTGGGCCAAGTGAAGAGTATCCTGAAACTGCAAGGTAAGTTATTAGTAAACTATCTGTAATTATTATTTATGTGAATCAGATTTTTCCATACTGCAACCAAAACTAAATTCAGAAGTAAATTGGGTAATAGAACTGGCAAATGATTGGGACTGCCACTCCACTCTGAACCCAACTCAAAATTCAGTGCCCATAATCAGATTCACTGTTCTGTTCACTTTATCATAATTATTATAATACTGGTAAGTCATGGTATTGTGTCTGAATTTACAAAATTAGTCTCTTCAGTATGCTGAGGTTCCATGTGGGATTAAATCTGAAATAGAGATCCCTGGCTTCCAAAGAGTCAAAAAGCACTATACCAGATACCATCAAAGTCCTCTTCAGGCTCTAATATTCAGAGGGGAAGGCGAGTTCTAATTAGGTCTGTATTACCTGCCCACCCTGCTTACCCACACTACAGGTGCCATGGGGAAGGAAGGCCTAAGCAAAAATTCTCCCTTTCTGCTCCCTGATCTGTCAGCAGTAGGGTTCTGTACACCTGGGGCAGCTGCCCACCCTGCATATGCCAGCCACACAGTCCCCACCTCCCCAGCCATAGGCTGAAAGCCATTTAGCTCACCCTAGCCATGTGGTGGGCGCTCAGGTATTTGGCACGAGGCTGACTTCTCGTGCTCAAGTCGACATTCAGAGGGGCCCTCAACATTTAATGTTACTGTGAAGAGAGCACCTCACTTGTATAGGGTCCATTCCCCCTCCGGCCCCCATCTCTGCCTATCAAAAGTCTGTTCTCCACACTGCTGTGGAGAATAGCAAATTGTTACAAACTATCTGGAAATAGTGTGATACTGGAATAAGACCTAAAAATTAGGAACCATGCAACTCTCTGAAATATATACTAAGAAAACAATGTATGCACACAGATTTAACTGTAAGGCTATTAATCACAGCACTGTTCACAATAGCAAAAATCTGAAAGCAACCTCAATGTACCAAAAAAAGGATAGATTTTAAAAATGGGATATCCAAACAAGAGTATATCAATTCTATAATTAATAGTAACAATCCCCACATTTTAGAGTGCTTACTAACACTGGATCCTCTGATAAAGTTCTTTAACCTCATTTAATGCTCACACCAACTCTATGAGGTAGATATGACTGCACTTTATAAATAAGCAGATTCACAGAAGAAACAATTCAGCCCAAGGTTGCCTGTCTAGTAAGCGCCAAGGTCAGGTTCAAACCTAGCTCACTCACTCCCATAGCCAACAGAAGCATTTCTTAAGTATTTACTAATGTGACCGGTACCATGTGCCGGGCATGGTACTACTTGCCAGTTTTGTCATTGGAGCTTTTCAACTTTTTTTTACTTTTTTCTTTTTCTTACTGTGGTAAAAACACGTAATATAAATTTACCTCCTAACAATTTTTAAGTGTACGTCATGGTATTGTTAACTATATGCACACAGCTGTTTTCATCTTGCATGACTCAAACTCTATAACCATGAGCAACTGTTCATTTCCCCTTGATTTTCAAAAACTTCTTATTTTGGATTAATTTTAGATTTACAGAAGATCTGCAAAGATAACTGAGAGAGTCCTACATGCCTTCTCCTGCCACTGAAGCTATAGCTTTTTTGGCAAAATGGAATAACCATTCATTCCACCTTCAAACAAATACAAGGGCCCAACTATGAGGCAGGGAGAAGCTCCAGCTGGTGCCTTTGCCTGCGACCACACACCTCTGTTCCCCACTGGCTTCTGAACCTGCACCACCCCTCCCCTGCACCACCCCAAGGGCAAAGGAAGGGAATAAAGAAGCCTACCACAAACCAAAAGTCCCTCCTAGGAAGCATTCTTAAGCCACTGCTGATGGAGCCTAAAACCATAGAAAGAGTTATGTTTTTTAAATGGGTATAGAATCTCAGGGAAATCTCAAATAAGAAAGAAGGAGGAAAATAAATAGAAATAAGCACTACATCAGTGTTAGCTATATGTATCAGGCATCAGCCAAGACTTTTACCTATACTTACTCATTTAATCCTGAACCATACCATAAGGTGGGTACCCCTATTACCCCCACTTTACAGATGAGTAAACCCAAGAGCAAAGAAGTTAAGCTTTACTGAAAGTTCTACAGCTAGTAGAACACTTCCCTTGCCTGGGAAGAGGGAGAACACAGGGCTCCCACCCCTCTGCTTTGAACTTGTAAATTCCTAGATTCCCGGACTCAGGAAGTTATTTTTAATAACCGTGGCCACCATCCAAACATCAGAACTGACCAATGTTCAGCTCAGCAAAACTGTTTGCGAGTGCAGCATTTTTCAGACCCTGAGTAATCTTCACATACCAGTGATATATCGCTCTCTGTACATGTTCCTGGGGAAGTGAGGAAACTTCGGGGGGACTTGCACAACACTGCCTAGAAGCAGATTCCAAAGGGCTTTTCACACGTGTCTTCACAGTGTCCCCGCACATTACCCACCTCTCACCTGCATCCTCCCCTCACGATCCACACAGGCAACGGGCTGAGTGACGCTCACTCATCAACAGACTGGACGGCCTTCGTTCCGTGCTGCACTATCGCCCTGATGCTCTCCCCAGAACTGTGCGGCTAGAATTCACTCCAAAGGATCCTCATGTCTCTGACCACCGGCAGGAGGAACAGTATAAAAAAAAGAACAGCATATTTCTGGCACCACAAAATCAATCTACTTGCTTCATCAAACACGCTGCTCTAAACAAAAGTTTTTGCTTTCAAAGAATTCTTCGTTTGCCTTAGACTTCCTTTGCTTCATACCAAAGTGACTAACTCTGAATCATTCAAACCAGCCTTGGCCTTCAGGATTTTCAGGCACTACAGAGTACACAATTATTATATAAACACGGAGACCCTCAAGTAATGCAAACACACTAACGAGACATACGGCCAAGGGCCTACCTCAGGTCCACCTCTGGAACTAGGGAGTTGGCACACAGTGACGCAGACACTACCAGGAGTCCACAGGAGGAAAGAGAAATGCTGGCCCACACCCAGGAAGGACAGAAGTATCTCAAAATGTCAGAAAACACATGGAGACATGGCAAAGGACCAAAAGCAGCCTGTGTCCCTGGTCACCAACTAAGATCAGTGAGGAAAGGTTTCAGGGAAATCCCAAGAGGCATCATGCAAATGTCCTCCAGACCGGTCCTGAGAAATATGCTCAATAAACGACATGAGGGCACAACATGTGAGGCTGTTTCTGAGAAGGGAAGAGTGAAGAGTGGGGGAAGCCACAACCAGGGGACCCAGGTAGTGAAGAGCTGTGTCCTTTTCTCAGCAGCTGTACCTGGTATCACTGCAAACAGAAACTGCAGTGACTCATCATGATGAATCCATAGGAAAATGAAGAAAAACACATTAAAGGGAGAGCCTGGCATTCTACTTACAAAATGAGATGGGTAAGGACCTCAGGTCACGGACCTGTATGAGTGGTCCCTCAACCCTGACTATTCCCAAGGCTCTGTCCTCCTGAGATTTTTCTGAAAGTTTTCCCATCTATTGGACCTGAGGAATTCTATCTTATTCTCTAAAAGTCCAGCTCAAATGCTTCCCCCACCCTGTTAAGTCTTCCTGGCTTCCCCAGACAAATGCAGTCATTCTCTTGTCTATGCCTCAACAGCACTTTATTAAACACAGGAATTATAACCTAAGCTTGCTTTGCTCTGTAAATATAACCCACCAGGCCATAGGAGCGCCTGAGGCTGTGCTTTACTCATTCTTATTTCTCAGAGTCAGGGCTTCTAACGTAGTAGGTACTGAACGGATGAATGAATGGATAAACTCATGACCATCCAGAGTTCCAAACGTCATGGCATTCTGCAGGAAGATTCACGTTCAACTTATGAAACCAACTCACTTGAAGACCAATTGAATCCTAGCCATACAGATATGCATCACTCCCCTCCTTACTTTCTCTAACATAGGAATGAGGGAGCTTTTCCTTGATTGCCCTCTAGAAATGATAACGCAAATGCAGCTGACATCCCTGTCACTGCCAAGCAAATCAAACCGGCTTTCAACCTCACATCCACTGTGACCAAACTGATGCATCAGACTTGGAGGGTACTGAAAAATACTTTCAAAACAGTTTTCTGACCTTTTCCCTCCTCTGCCTATAAGAGGATACAACCAGAAAGAATGATCGTACTTCACTTTAAACCAAGTCTCTAACAACCTGTCCTTTCCTCCTACTCAGCCTGAGTGGGAAGTCATCTGGGTCTCTGGCAGTCACTCACTGTTTGTCCAGCCTTTCCTGCTGTGACAGAATACCTAAGATGCTGATGACAAAACTGCCTACAACCATGATGGCTCATCTCTGATGCTAAGGGAGAGAAAGAGGGAAAGTCCCTGGAAAGGCACTATGTGAGCCTTTACAATTTTGTTCAATGGACATCAGAGCCATAACTGATGTATAAATAAATCAGGAAAGGCTAGAGTGTGAGGTGACAGGCTCCAGTAGGACTGTTCTAGAATAGATCTGTGTGTGTCTCAATACCTAGGACAGCTGCCCCAGAAACACATGACCCAAGGACACACCCCTCTTATCCCCACTTCACAAAGCTCCCAGGGAGCCTAGGCTCCTAGCCCTCTGCCTCACTCCACCAATATCAATATGGGGCTCAGCAAGCAAGAGACCATGAGCAATTTCCAAATAAAGCTCCCTCGTGGGCTGTGTTGCTTCCTTTCCTTCCATGCTCATGCTCAAGATCAAAGAGATTAAGCAACACAGATGAGAGGCAGAGATTTATTAGAGAACCACAGGATTTCATGGTTGGAATGGACAGATAAACATTCACCCTCCTCTTCTAAGGCAGCAACCATCTATGCTTTCATTATTAGGGCCAACAAGTCTCTATTCTTACCCTCAATTCTAGAGGCCCAAAGACTGCAAGAGTGTTAAGTCTGCAAAACTCTTGTATTGCAGAATTCATTTTTAGGGGGAAATTAAGTTCTTCTTCCCATGAAGTCAAAATAAACACCTACATCATCGCCCATCAGGTGGCCAGACACCCAGGACTTTCACAAACATGACTGGAGAGGTGGGGCCAAAGAGAAGTGCTGAGAAGCAGTCAGCTCCATGACTAGACTGCCTGGGTGTGAACCCAGCTCTACCACTCACTACCTGTGATCTTAAACAGAGGGAAAATATCAGGACCTACCTCACGATTTTTAAGAGGATTAAGTTAACTACTTAAAATGGGGAATGCTAAATTTCCTCCATAAAGAAAGAGGCAGAGCCAAGGTCTCCTTGAAAATATGCTATTCCACACTCATAAGAGTTTTCAATGTGACAGGAGAAAGCATTAGGCTGAACCATATTAAACTTCCAACATTTGACCTTTTTTTTTTTTTAACTCACAAAAGTGGCCATTTCATATGGTTAAATCAAATAGGTATGAAAGAAAACACAAAGCGATTGACTTCAAATGATTGTTAAAAAAAAAAAAAAAGAATCAAATATCTGTGTGGGGCTGATCGGCTGATCCTTACACCCCCAGTTTGGTCTGCAGGACCTTGTGAAGGTTGAGCAACCTTGGCTATTTGCAGAGCTGACTGGCTGCCAAGCTGGCTTCCAGCTACCACCTGTTGCTTTGACAACTGCAGCTTTAGGGCTACTAGGACCTGTTACAAAACCCCAGGCATCTACAGGCAGCTCAAAGGCTCAAGAGGCCCAAGCTATAGTGACCAGAGAACTCTTCGCCTTCTAATGGTGCTTCTGGCTTCCAGGGAAACCACTTCCCTTTTGTGACACAGTCACACTCCTGACCAGCGCCATCTGGATTTCAGCCATTATTCCAGGTGTACCTGGAGTCATTCAGAAAACCAGTTCAAAACAAGTTTCAAAGACCCAACACTGGGCATCTTTTACCTTTAAAATCTTTAAAAACTAGAAAGAAAAGCATTATTGCTTGTGCTAAAGGTCAATTAAACAATACAGGCCCTCTCTGTACTATCTTTGTAACTACCTGTAATTATTCCAAAATAAAAAGTGTTTTAAATTCAATTATATAAAGACATAAGAAATGGCCCTTTAATAAAGAACAACTTTAATCACAAATTTTGGATGCACTGTATGATTTTGCCTTTTTTTCCATTAATGACAGACAGACTTTTTTCAACTATTGGCCCAGTAATAATGGAATGGCAGCAGAACCTTTCTTTGGTCCATAAACTAAGCCTGGTTAGAAAAAAAAAAAAAAAATCCAGAAGCACTTGTACCTGTCTGAATCCTTGATTCAGCCTTATTTGAAGACTCACAGATGATCTGATTAATTTGGGCTTAGTGACGTTTTATCTTGATGTTATTGTTCCATTTCCATCAATGCCAGCACTATTTATCTTCTCTCCTTCCTTCAATATAACCATTTATAAAACCCAAAACAATATTAGCTCTAAATGAAACTACCCAAGTAAACACTTTTATCAATACAAGACCAGCTGGTTCCATGTATTAAGAGTTTATTGCAAAAGAAACTGAAAAACTACTGTTTCCTCGTGGAGTCTCTCATCTTAATACACATTTTATGTTTACACAAGGATGTGATGGAGGCAGGGGCAGACAGTAGCATCACACGATCTCAGTAGTGCCCCAGAACAGAATCATGATGTCATCTGCCTTCCCCTGGCAGTCTTTATAAGGTTATAATTAACTTAATATTTAATAATTAAATTAATGGAACAAAACTGAAGATCCATCTAGCATTCTTTTCATGGAGACTCTGTTGGCTCATGTGTGCTTAGAGCCCTGCTATCTGAGAGCTGATAACATGTTTTCCCCTAAAGATGTCTTTGCCGTGGCACACTGTTCTGGCTGCCACCAGCCATCTTTTCTGGAGGCAGGAAGATGTGGGATGGTTCTGTGAGCAGTGTATCTTTGCATAAATGTATACATATGAGCACAACACACGCCTCTGGAAGTTACCATGTAGTTGAGATAGCAGATGGCAGCTTACTGCTCATCACTCCAATACATCCACCCAAGTTCACAAGAGCTTCAGTTTGGAGCTAACATATAGCATGGTTTGTGGTAAAAAGCAAGAACTTTGAAGTCAGACAGGAGTTACTCATTTACAAAACGAGGTACTTAATTTCTGCAAATCTTGGCTCCCTCATCTTTAAATGGGGATATCATCCAGTGCACAAAGGTTGGGCACATGATAGATGTGTAACTTTTAAGGTCAAGGTCCTAGACATAATCCCTATACAAGGCTTAAAAAAACAAAACCACATGGTTTCAATCTGTGCTTTGAAACTCAGATGTATTATACCACTATTGGTGCATGTGTGCCACACTGTCAATAAAAAGGGTAGAGGAAAGAAAAGAACCACTTAGACTATGTGTCTCCCCAGTGGGTGGCTCAATACTATTCCTCTGTAAATAAAAACCAGTGTGCAAATACACTCTTATGTTTGAATAACGCTAAGCTTCATTGTTTTGGAACACACATGAAATATGAGTTCACCAAAGGAAATGCTACAGAAATTTCACACAAATATTCATGAACATTATATGTTGCCAGGCCTTCTCATGTAGAGTTGTGTGTAAAATAAAAGTGACTAGATGTGGGGCGCCTGGGTGGCGCAGTCGGTTAAGCGACCGACTTCAGCCAGGTCACGATCTCGCGGTCCGTGAGTTCGAGCCCCGCGTCGGGCTCTGGGCTGATAGCTCAGAGCCTGGAGCCTGTTTCCGATTCTGTGTCTCCCTCTCTCTCTGCCCCTCCCCCGTTCATGCTCTGTCTCTCTCTGCCCCTCCCCCGTTCATGCTCTGTCTCTCTCTGTCCCAAAAATAAATAAACGTTGAAAAATAAAATTAAAAAAAAAAAAAAAGTGACTAGATGCCAACAAGCCTGTAAATCCTATGGGATAAGGCTCTATACATAGGCACACTGATCACTTCAGGAAGTGAAAACAGAGAGGTTGATAGAAAAACTATAGAAAGCACAAGAATTCTAGTCCAAAGCTAGTCAGTATGAAACAAATACACTGTGCGTATATATGTTGTGTGTGTGAGACAGAAAGAGTGTGTATACACACAATTCAATAGACAATGGAGGACATCCCTCCATTTATCATCCCAATCATAACAGCTATCACTTACGGAAGATCTATCATATACAAAGATTTTCAATCTCAATTTCTTAGAAGATGAGGAAAGTGAAGTTAGGAGGGGTTTGCTGAGCAAACAAATAGTAGTAAAATGTAAATTTAAGCCCAGGTCTTTTTACTCCAGGCCATGCTATGCCCCTATAAGCACAAGGCTCAGCATAACAACTTACGTTCATAACTGAACCTGATTAATAAGAGACAAATAAATTGGCTCTAGTTACCTCAGTGCAAAGACATAATAAATATATTTTTGAACTTTTTCATCAAAGTGATTAAAGTTTTTAAAATGTGGTCATAAGAATAAACTCTCATCCATCTAGAAAACTTGGCTATCCCAAAATGATTCATCCCTAAGGGTCTGAAAAGAGTCAAGAATTTAACTTGCATGCACACTGCAAGTAACTTGCACTGTAACTTTGCATCTACATGTGAAAAAAAAAATTCATTCCTTAACTCTATGGAAATACTTTTTGTTTAATATGTGTTTATTTTTGGAAGTGGGGGAGTGAGCAGAGGAGGGGCAGAGGGTGAGGGAGACACAGAACCCCGAAGCAGGCTCCAGGCTCTGAGCTGTCAGCACAGAGCCCGAGGAAGGGCTCGAACTGACAAACTGCGAGATCATGACCTGAGCCAAAGTTGGACGCTTAACCAACTGAGCCACCTAGGCGCCCCTCTATGGAAACACTTTTAAATATAGACTACAATAACAATACTGGAAATTCCTTCATTTGGGGCTTTCATTGAAGCTTACCTGCTCACTACCCTGATAATAATCAGGAATCAAAGGTAAAATGATCGTTTTCTTCTATTTTAGGGACATAAAAATGAATTGAAGTCAACATTTCAAATTTCCCATGGTTAGAATGCAAAAAAATTGTCCCTCCTATCAGTGAAACTGGGGCTGCAAAGGGGACCTCAGAGCTGGGACATTACATTCAAATGCCTACAAAGGAGCTCCGTGTTACAGATGAATACACCAAAGCTCAGTAGCATGAAATGATTTAACTATGGTCTGAAAGTCAGTTATTATCAGATCCCCCACACAACTCGAGCCACCTGACTGTGTAAGTTCAGAGGAAATATCTGAATCTAAAGACCAAATGAAGAGCCTGAGACCGGCTGTGTCCCATCAGTGCCCCCCAGGATTTGCAGGCGATACTCAGGCGAGGGAGAGGAGATGCTGGAAGCGTGGGATACAGGCCAGAGGAACCTCTACTGAAGTCCAGTCAGCCTGCAGCAATTGCATCAGCTTGGTATCTGTCACTGGGAACAGGTTGCTGACAACCTTGAGAACAATCTAGAATTAGATAAAATCCAAAAGGAGAAAAACTACTCCTGGATGAACATAACAACCGTATGTGAAGATAAAGTTCCAAATTAGAAGAAAAAATATGCAAAGATAAACTTCCAAATTAGAAGGAAAAAATAAGATGTTTTAGGAGGAACATTTAATGATGGAATTTGATCTCAGATGAGAGTGGAGATTTTGATATCAGAGATAAAGACGACAGTGGCTCCAGAGCTTCATGGAGAAAGAAGACCTGCTATTTCCTGCAGGAATTTATCACGACTTCACAGTGGATGAAAAGAGTATTGTTGTTCTGGCTGTTTGCTGCAGAACCAATGTTACCACTTTGAGGCTCAAGGAGAGAATGTGAAATTTTTGGCAGAGGCACCATAGTGGTGCTCCTTTATTTGTAAAGGTCCTAAACACAACTGAACAGAAAATTAAACATTTACTCTTTGCTTTTTTATTGTGGACTCACAGCTAGGATAGCTTTCCTTTGCAAGATTATTTCATTAGAATATTTTTAAGTGAAAGAAACAATGGATTTGTAATGAAAGAAACTGCAAAAATGTGGATAAACCATATTTATTTTCTTTAATTAAATCAAGAATAGTGGCTCAGTTGCACTGTGTTAGTACATGCATTCAACTTTAACCCAGATGAAAGGTTAATCTCCCCAAATGTAACAATTTAGCATGCTCTACCTGGGCATCATTTTTAGACTTTAAGCCAGATATCAGTCAATGCCACACCTGCCCTAGAAGAAGGAATAAAAGTAAGTAACATAATTAACTAAATCTGGTATTTTTCCTTCCAAAATTATATGTTGGGGTATGCTGTAGAATGGGGGAAGAACCTCTCTTATAATGGGGCATATTTTCAATTGCTTACACAACTTTCTTGTTCAAAATAAAGGAACTGTCTTAATTTTTTAAAAAGAAAGAAAAAGACCAAATGAAAAATAACATCATGTGAAAAGCTAAATGCAGCATTACATTTGTTTTCTATTTTTAATCATTGAATTGTTATATTTTCCTATATTTATTAATCATTAATTACTATATTTAATTCTGGTAAAGATTTTAAAAATAATTATAACATGCTTATTTTTGGTTTAGTGATTGGGTTCTATTTGGCTAATGAGAAATTAAAGCCAGAGAAGCTGTTTTGTTGGGTTTTTTTTCCTAATTCCTTCAAAACCCAAAATGTGACCTTTTATTATGTTGGGTTACTAGTTTTAACTATGGTTATAGTGTCTCAGGAATGCCTGAGCACTCAGTAGAACTGAGCAACTGCACGTGTGCTTTGACCCAGCAGTTCTACTTCTAGCAATTTCTTCTAAGAAAATAACAATGATACATAAGATTAAGCTACAAGGATCTTCATCATAAGGCTGTTTAAAATGACTAACAAAACAGTCTTAAAATGTTCATCCATCCAAGAACACAGAATTGTAGTGAAGCCACCCAGCAGAATTCTACACAAACACACACATATATATACATACATGTTCGTGTGTGTGTGTGTGTGTGTGTGTGTGTGTGTGTATGACTACTGAAAGATAGAATGATATTCCTAATGCACTAATAAATGAAAGGTTATAAAACATCATGAAGTACATGATTACCATTTATGATCAAGATACATCCATAAGATTGAGAGGATATTTGTTAAAATATTAACAATGGTTATGAGATTCCAAGTGTTTTTTTATTCTTTTCTCTTATTCTAAACCTTCAATAAACAGAAATAACTTTTGCAAAAAGCAGTGAACATAATTCCTTAAAATATAAATAACTTCCAAGGATGGGAGACTGTAGCCAATAATATTTTATGTGCAGGGCAATTGACTATCTCCCCATACCTACCTGGTGCCTCAGGCACACAATACACCCACCCATTCCATCCTCAGATCCCAAGACAGGGACAAGAGCAGATAAGGATGGGCAGAAAGCCTTGTCTCACACCACACTATAACCCTGTGCCCTAGTATCTGGCTTGGAAAACACTGGATTTGAACAGCCCAGTACCACTTAGGAAACACAGGAAGGGATCACCTCCATTTGTACAATACCTTCTATATTAACAAGATGGCAGCTCAAAAAAGGTATGGGGGGCCAGGAGGGAAGAGAGGTAAGAACTATCTGCAATGCAAAATAAAAATAAATGCATACCAATGTATGCAAAATAGTGCAAACCTCATGGAAAGCCATTTTCGATATTAATAAAAATGATAAACATGCTTATCTTTTAATCCAACAGTACCATCTGGGAATTTGTCCAACCTTGTACATATGAGGTTATATGAAGAAGCACTGTTTGCAACAGCAAAAATGTAGAAAGAAACCAAATATCCATGAATACAGGAACTGGTTAAGTAAACCATGGTACATTCACACACTGGAAAACTCTGGAGCTCTAATACATATACAAATATACACACATGCACATACACACTTGCATGCATGCATGTAAATAAGGAAATACTCTATGTCCTAATAAAAAAAGTGAGAAGGATATACTGTACGAAGAAAAAAGCAAAGTGCAGAACAGTATATAGAGAGGCAAAATATATACTTGTATTAACTGTATCTGAACACAAGAAATTAATAAAGGAGGATACTTATGTAAGCAGGGAAGGAGGTTGCCAGACACAAGGATGGAAAGGAGCTTTCTCAATGTGTACCTTGTTATATAGTGCTTGGGTTTCTGAACCATATAGCACCCATGCCAAACAAAACATCAACACTACCACCAATGATGATGATGATGATGTTGTTTAAAACACTTGCCAAGAAAGCCTAAGAGGGACATTTGCCACCCACAGCGAAGAACACTGGAGCTGAGCAATCGATCACACAGGGATACTCTTCCACTTCCCTCCAAGGAGAGAGGAAACCATTTACAGACCATATACCAGGGGCTGTGTTTTCTGTGTAAGTCATCTCATTTAATATTCAAATTAACCCTCAGAGGAATAACCAGCCCCATTCCTGCAAATAAGCAAATGGTGGTAAATAAGTAAATGGCAAGGCATTAGGTAACTTGCCCAAAGTCACAGGGCTATGACTGGAATTCATGCTTTTACCTGCTGAAACTTTCAAAGGGAAAATTTAGGTCTCAGTAAAAATAACTGTCAGCCATTCACCCGTAACCATACTTCCTTCCACGTGTTTCCTCTAATATTCTGTTTTCTAGGTTTTGAGAATAAGTGTTTGTTAAATAAAGCAAATATTCGGGGTGCCTGGCTGGCTCAGTCAGTGGAGTGTATGACTCTTGATCTTGGGGTTCCACACTGGGTGGAAAGATTTCTTAAGAATTTTTTTTATCTTAAAATAAATAAATGAATAAATAAATAAAGCAAACGTTCTACACTAAAGGATGTTCTTTATTTTCCACTTACTGAGCACCAGAAAAGTTAGTTACAGGTAATGTTATCAGATGCATTTTTCCTTCATTGGGGATGAACTATGGAAACGCATGCAAAATCTGCAAGTAACGAACCTCATAGGAACCATAAATCATCTTTTGCAATGTGATCAAAATAATGCTACCACAGAGGAAGGGAGGAAAGAAATAGCAACTAACAGCTACTGGGCACTTTTATATATCAGTCACCATTATAAGTGCTTTAAATATAAGGACTCAATTCTCAGAACAATCCTATGAGGTAGGTACTATTACTATCTTAGTTTTATAGATGAGTAAACTGAGACAGAGAAATTCAATAACTTGCCCACAGAGACTGTCCTAACTGTACTGCCTACACTATTCCCCACCATACAATACTCTCCCCACAAAGCATTTCCAGTCTGCAGTAACTGATGATGAACCAGATGACAGCTTCTCTAGCAAATCAGTGAATGATCTGTAATCCTATGTATTTAATTGTATATGCTCTCTTATTCCAAGAGAAGGAGGCTTCAGCTGACTGCCAAATGGATCGATGAGATTTAAAAAAAAGATTTAAAACTCCTGATTTCAGAGGTTTAGGCTATAGTCCAAGCAAGAGATAAAAACTAAAGGAAGGCAGGCAGTAGGAGTGGAGATACAAAGGAGAGATGAGAGCTGTGTTTCTTACTCGAATCCATATGAGTAAAGTGTTAAGTGAAACACTGATTCCATAATCAAGTGTACCTGGAAAACAGTTAACTCAGTAACATTCAAGAGTTACTTTACTGCAAGACTTCTTGAGACTTTAGAATGTTAACATACATTTTGGTTCTCCAAGGAAAGGATAAACTAAACAACATCTAATTCCCAAACTTACCAGATCATGAAATTTTTTATTCAAAGAACACCTTCAGAACAAACATACTCAGAGATGCACTGGATTAAAAGGATGTTTAAACATTAAAAATCATCCAACTTGGTGACTAATAGTCCATGAGAAAGGAGATAAAAAAGCCCCAGGATTGGGCTTAGGTGACCAGTGGAGGTGACAGGAAAGGGAGGTTAAGATATAGGAAAGTTTTTAAGGGAAAAGATGAACTTCATTCTGGTCCTGTTTGAGTTAGAATTGTCTAAAAACTGCCAGTTTCCAAAGCAAGTGAAACCAGGGTCTCAAAGAGATATCTGTACATCCACGTTCATAGCATTATATACAATCGCCTAAAGGTATAAGGCAACCCAAGTGTCCACTGACAGATGAATGGATAAACAAAATGTGGTATACACATTCAACAGAATATTTAGTTTTAAAAAGGAGAAAAATTCTGAAATATCCTACAACATGGATGAATCTTGAGGACATTATGCTAAGTGACGTAAGCCAATCACAAAAGGACAGATACCGTATTGAGGGAGTTCCAGGCAGACTGCCCTAAAATGTGCCACTCTGACATACTGGTTATTTTGAATTAAAGTTACTTTAAAAATACCCAGTACAAGAAGGATACTCTGACCCTCCCCTGTACCCCGGAAAGCTGGGCATAAATTCCCCCATGTGAAAGGTACCCTCCTTGCACCTACAGGGTAGAAAGCACCCTTACTGCTAGAAACAGCAAATCCAGGGTGGAAAAGGCTATATAAACATAACGTGTTACTTCTTCGTTAATTTGCTATCCCAAGCCCAAACTTCTCTGTCTTGCCAATTCTTCACAAATTTATTGTTTAAGGTATAAAAAGTTGCCTGCTTTGTCACTTCGTGTCTCATATTTTTATGAGCTTTCATATGTATAAAATTAAATGTTTTTCTCCTGTTGATCTATCTGATGCCAATTTAATTATTAGACCAGCCAATGAACCTAGAAGAAAGGAAAAATTTTCCACCTCTACAGTGTGATTTCACTCATATGATGTAGCTAGAGTAGTTAAAATCATAGAAAGTAGAATGGTGGTTGCCAGGGGATGGAAGAGGGGGAGAATGGAGGCTGGGCAGTACATTTAACTGGGAATATAGTGTTAGTTTTGCAAGATGAAGAGAGTTCTGGAGCCAGGCTGCACAACAATGTGAATGTACTTAATACTGCTGAACTATAACTTAAAAATGGCTAAGATGGTATATTTTATGTTGTGTATTTCGCAATTGAAAACAAACTTTTTAAAAAACTTCCAGTTCAAGATGTTATGGTAGACATCTATGCCTAGAAACTTCTCATCCCATGTGGTTCTGTTAGGGCTACAATTCAGGCAGTGTCCTGCCTGATCCCCATCCATGATGGAGGCCTGACCACCCACTATCTACCTACAGGACTGAGGAGTGACTCAAGCAAGAGACCCTCAGGGAGATTTGATGAACAGAAGCCAGAAGAGTATCATCTTGGGGCAGCCAGTTCTTCTCTTTCAAGCCACTCGGAGAAAACCTTACTATTGGCAAGAAATGAGACCAAGGAAACAGAAACTGGAACCCTAATGAAGGGATCATGCCTTGACATCACTGAATCTAATGGATTCTTTCCCTCCCTCCTTTAAAAAGGCTCTAGTTCCATGGGCCAATAAACCTCAACATCTTTTGTAAGTCACCAGGGACAACACAGAAATCCAAAAAAAAAAAAAGCAAAATCATGCTGAACTATACAGGTCCTTGTGGAAGAATTTTCTCTCCATAGCTCCATTTGATATCTTATCTGCAGTATCACATGCCTTTATTAGAACAGTAGTACACAATTCCATAATTTTGTGAGTACAATTTCAAATTTAACATCATCTTTCCAGTTGGTAAATACAGCATTATGTTAGGCCTGAGTACTATTACATTTATGAAGAAAAAACATAATTTAAAAAAATCATTAAATCTACACTAGATTATATATAGAAGGAGAGACTTACAAAGCATTAAAGGCTCATACCGAAATAGACTGAATTAGAAGTATCAATGTTTCTAAATTACCTGAAGTATAACATAGAAAAGAGTGCCTATTTTATTACCCTGAAACGGAGGCTTTGGAAGGAACACGTGAACACTGAAGTCAAAGAACAGGAAGATAACACACAGATAGGATCTCTCATCTGTGCTCTAAGAACTTTGCCCTATACCAGGTCTTCAACTCAATGCTCCATTAACATAGGTTCCCTTGGTTTGGTTTTCATTAATTATTGACACAGTTTAATTTTATCAAATATAAATCTAATCAAAAAATTGTAGGACCGCTTAGGTATAATGACTCTCTTGTATAAATCAGGAGGCAAGGAGAAAGGAGCAAATAAAGAGAAAAGAAATTAATGTACCCAGCATGGTGTTAGCGCTGCAGACTTTGACTTAAGCAAAAAGACTATCTGAAAAGCTGTCATGCTAGAATTAATGTCACACCAGTCTCACATATAGAATCTGAAAGGCTCATAGCATAAGGCTGCACAGAGATGCCTAAAGCAAAATCTTAAAAGTATTCTTTGCTCCCCAGGGAATACAGTTATGAGCTTGTTGTAGCAAGCCTTTGCAAAGATAAACTAGCCTTGCTTATTTCACTGAAACAGACCTGACTGATAAAATAACTTGAGAACACTGAGAATACTATCCATGTGAAATCTTGATAACCACTGATCAATAAAAGATCTGTCTTCTGAAATTGCTTTTGGGTGTCTCTCTTTGTCATGAAAGATTAGCAGAAAGTATTTTAATCATAAGGGGGAAAAAGAAGTCCCTATTTTACTTGGAAGACTTTCCAAGGTTCACTACAACGCACCTGGTAAACACACAATGATAAAGCCTGTCTCTTCCACAGATTATCTTCCCACTATTTAAGTATTTAAGGTGGCTTCCACCTCACAGCTTCAAAGTAAATCTTGGAATCTGGCAGCCCAGAATGTTTATGGTACTCCGGGGAAATCTAACCATTAGAAACACTGCTCAGGAATCCAAAATCCCCACAACCATACATTCACCAAAGAACCTATGCAACCTATTGTACAACACCAACTGGGCAGATTTATGATGTTTCCATTAGAGCACAGCAGATGCTTTTTAAACCATGACATAAATAAGTATCCAAAATCTTAAAATGTGAAAAAATTTCACAAAGCAATACCATTCACAGCCTCCTAAGGAAACAATCAGAAAAGTACACAAAAATGGAGGCACAAAGATGTTTTCAATAGGATTATTTACAGTAGGAAAAACAAGCAATGCATGTTGCACTTTAGAAGGAAAACTATGTACCATAAAACATTAGGTCACCCTAACCAAAATTATTACCATATGGGGATAAAATTGTGAGGAACCACTTGGTGAAAAAAACCAGATTACAAAACAGCATTATGTTCTACGATCTCCTTGATTTTTTTTTTAAATTTATAGGTCCATTATGCATGAAACAAAGTCTGACATAATAAACACTAAAATAATAACAAAAATGTTTATCTGAGTGATAGGTCAGGTAAAAAATAATTTTCATTTATTTTTTCTAAAATTCATGTATAGTATTTGTCTTAATTTCTTTAAAATGCTAAATAAAATTTTAAAAGAAGAATTCAGGTACTATAGCAAGTTTCAAGTGATTGCCTAGGAAGCACCAATTTAGACTGACATCCTGACTTCTCTGCAAGTAAATAAAAGAATGGCTAACAGTATTCCAGATGAAACTGTAACTAGTTGTTGAACATAATAGACCCGCTAAACAAAGTATCTAAAATTAAAAAAAAAAAAAAACTCTTTAGATAAACAACTAAAAATGCAAGTGCCTACCTAGTGTCTATAGAAACTAAACATACGGCACAAAAACAGTCATTCAGATCAATGAAACAGAATCGAGAACTCAGAAATGGACCCACAAACATAGGGCCAACTAATCTTGGACAAAGCAGGAAAGAATAACCAATGGAATAAAGACACTCCCTTCAGCAAGTGGTCCTGGGAAAACTGGACAGCAACATGGAGAAGAATGAACCTGGACCCTTTCTTACTCCATACACAAAAATAAACTCAAAATGGATGAAAGACCTAAATGTAAGACAGGAAGCCATCAAAATCCTCGAGGCAAAAGCAGGCAAAAACCTCTTTGATCTTTGCTGCAGGAACTTCTTACTCAACACGTCTCCAGAGGCCAGGGAAACAAAAACAAAAATGAACTACTGGGACCTCATCAAAATAAAAAGCTTCTGCACAGCAAAGGAAACAATCAGCAAAACTAAAAGGCAACCAACAGAATGGGAGAAGATATTTGTGAATGACATAGAAAAAGGGTTAGTATTCAAAATCTATAGAGAATTTATCACAAATAATCCAGTGAAAAAATGGGCAAAAGACAGGAATAGACACTTCTCCAAAGAAGACATCCAGATGGCCAACTGACACATGAAAAAATGCTCCACATCACTCATCATCAGGGAAATACAAATCCAAACCACAATGAGATACCACCTCACACCTCTCAGAACTGCTAACATTAACAATCCGGGCAACAACAGATGTTGGCAAGGATGCAGAGAAAGAGGATCTCTTTTGCACTGCTGGTGGGAATGCAAACTGGTGCAGCCACTCTGGAAAACAGTGTGAAGGTTCCTCAAAAAATTAAAAATAGAACTACCCTACGACCCAGCAATTGCCCTACTAGGCATTTATCCACAGGATACAGGTGTGCTGTTTCAAAGGGACACATGCACCCCCATGTTTATAACAGCACTATCAACAACAGCCAAAGTATGGAAACAGCCCAAATGTCCACTGATGGATGAATAAAGATGTGCCCCTCACCCATACACACACACACACACACACACACACACACACATATATATGCAATGGAGTATTACACAGCAATTAGATAGAATGAAATCTTGCCCTTTGCAACTACATGGATGGAACTAGAGGGTATTATGCTAAGTGAAATTAGCCAGAGAAAGACAAATATCATATGACTTCACTCATATGAGGACTTGAAGACACAGAACAGATGCACACAAGGGAAGGGAAGCAAAAATAATATAAAAACAGGGAGAGGGACAAAATATAAGAGACTCTTAAAGATGGAGAAAAAACTGAGGGTTACTGGAGGAGTTGTGGGAGGGGGGATGGGCTAAATGGGTAAGGGGTAGGAATCAACTCCTGAAATCATAGTTGCACTATATGCTAACTAATTTGGATGTAAATTTTAAAAATAAAATAAAATAAAATTAGTGGATGCCTTGAAGAGTATATAAAAGCATATACTTTTTTTTTTATTTTTTTTTAACGTTTTATTTATTTTTGGGACAGAGAGAGACAGAGCATGAACGGGGGAGGGGCAGAGAGAGAGGGAGACACAGAATCGGAAGCAGGCTCCAGGCTCTGAGCCATCAGCCCAGAGCCCGACGCGGGGCTCGAACCCACGGACCACGAGATCGTGACCTGAGCTGAAGTCGGATGCTTAACCGACTGCGCCACCCAGGTGCCCCAAAAGCATATACTTTTTTATATAGTGTGTGCAGAAGATCTTTACTTTAATGGTGACAGTGATGAGCCAGTATAGGCTTCCATAGAGTATTTAATTTCATAGTGTGAGAAGTATTGTAAAAATAAAGCTTAAATGGAAAATAAGAGGGGTTAGCATAACACATATCATCTAAATAGTGTTAATAGTAAAAAGAATTCTAATTATTGATACAATAAAAGCCATCTTTGAGTAGAAATAGTTTTATTTCATTATTTCATTTCATTTTATGGCATTTTTAAGACGGCCCTGACAGCTTCATATTAATATACCATTTTTAAATTCCTATATTTATAATCATTATAATCTCTTTAAAAGTAAATATTGTAATTATAGAAAGAGTAAATAAATGTATTCTCATGTACCTTCAAAATATTCAAATAAAATAATAGTTTCAGTTGCCATCATTAGTTTTCTATGTATCTGTTACATATACGTGTACATAAAGAATATATAGGGGCGCCTGGGTGGCGCAGTCGGTTAAGCGTCCGACTTCAGCCAGGTCACGATCTCACGGTCCGTGAGTTCGAGCCCCGCGTCAGGCTCTGGGCTGATGGCTCGGAGCCTGGAGCCTGTTTCCGATTCTGTGTCTCCCTCTCTCTCTGCCCCTCCCCCGTTCATGCTCTGTCTCTCTCTGTCCCATAAATAAATAAAAACGTTGAAAAAAAAAATTTTAAAAAGAATATATAGTTTGGGTAACTAGTTTGTAAAATAAATGGTATTATACTGTGAAAAAGAAACTAAACATAATACAAAAGACTCTACAGCATATGTATCTTACTTCTAGAAAATCGAACAGTTACAATTATTTTGCATTTGTAGACTATAGCTTTTAAATGACTTAAGGTCAAAAGAGGAAGTAAAAACCTCTCTCCTCAGAGTCCCAAGTCAAGATGAGCAGACTATCTTGCTTTAAGGCACCTGTTTCAGCCATAAATACCTGGACTGAATTACTTCCTGAGGCTTCATTCCCACAGTGAGAATATGGTAAGAGCAGGCCTCATTGCAAGATGTCAAGGACAGGTCATTCTGACTCAGCTATGTGATTAGGGCCTTGAGTGTGACCAGAAGACAGCAGGCATAAATTCTAAGCCTCTGGAAGGCTCTGTGGAGCCAGGTGGACAGAGGAGCCAGTGGGTGAGCAGATGAACTTGAGCGGATTGCAACAGAAGAAGGGATCACAGTTTGTGCTGTTCCCCCAAACCAGTCACGAGCAGTCAAGTGCAGCCCTGGGGCACAATGGGAGAGTACAGGGCTCCAGGCTAGCTCATAACTGCTTCATTCCTCTGAATCTCAGCTGCCTTAAGTCTCAAATGAAAGTTATACCGAACACCTTTTTATCTCTCTGACCTCACAATACTTTGTTTTTGATGCTCTTAATATTAACTGTTACCTCCATTAAGGTCTAACAGGCTGGAAATGCTTGGTAAAGTGGCTTTTCTCCTGATAAAAGGAACATAAAAAAGAAATGCCAGCCAAAACAATCAAACTTACACAACACAAACCCATACTTAGCATCTTATAATTGGCATTCACGTGTTCAGTAATACTTACTGACCGTCTGCTTGGCAGCAGGGATAGGGCTTGACTGGGACTAATGGATAATCAAGAGAGACTTGGTCCCTAACCTCTGTAACTTCCAATATGGCAAGAGCCAAAGAGAGCAGCATGATCATTCTTCTCCCACAAGACACTGCACTTCACAATGTCCACTGTCCAATGGCTGGACCCTACATAACCCCCACTGCTCTTAAATAATCTCTAAATCTTTCACCCACAAATACATCGTAAACTTCTCATAACTATTTCAACAAATGGGCATTTAGTTTCTTAAGTTCTACATGTCAGTAGTTTCTGTATCATTTTACCACTCAATCACAAATTCTGCATGAGGTCGTATTTTAAAAATAACACAAAGGGGTGCCTGGGTGGCTCAGTCAGTTAAGCATCTGACTTTGGCTCAGGTCATGACCACGTGGTTCTATGAGTTTGAGCCCTACATCGGGCTCTTTGCTGTCAGTGCAGAGCCCACTTCGGATCTTCCCTCCCTCCCTCTCTCTCTCTCTCTCCCTTCCCCACTTGTGCTCTCTCTACTTCAAAAATAAACAGTTGAACGAATAAGTAAATAAATAAAACACATAAGTGGTGGCCCACTGAGGTCTTGAGCAAGCCACACAAATGCTCTTATTCCTAGTTTTCTCTTATAAAACTGGGGAAGTATCTCTGGGTGACTTCAATTTCTTCCACCTCTTACAATTATTATAAGATTTTATGATCACTGTGTACTACAAACCTTTAAACAACACCAACTAGAAAATGTTTATAAACTTAGAACCCAATATGCTGGGTTCATGGCAGACCTGTCTCCCTGATTCCTTAAAACCATTAGAGCTATCACTTCAACCTGAGAAAAGTAAACAAGACTCCAAGCCAAGAAAGAACTCGTTTGACTGCTTTCCTTGCCTTCCAATAATCAAAGCAATATTGTCTAAGTGTCTGGCTCCCAAATACTTTTCAATGCTTCAACTCGGTCTAGCATAAGCAGTATTTTCATCTAATCAGTAACTGCATGGCAACATCCCTCCTTCTATGTTGCCTGACCCTTATTGCATTGATTTTTTTTTTTATTGAACTATATCGAACATACAGAAAAGTATAAAAAGCTATCGATTTTTAAAGAGGACTAAATAGGTCTCTTCATAGGGTCCTAGTATGTGCCAAACACAATGGTGGTGGTTGGGGATACAAAGGTCAGGCACAGATGAGAACAGACAGCTAAGCAGAAGTGTAATAATGTGTATAAATTCCAGAACGTGCCTAGTTCAGGCATGACATATAAGCCTTTCAAGTGTATCAATGCAGGTAATGTATACTCAAATACATTGGTACCTCTAGTTTATAAATGGTTTTGCCTTTTTGAAAATTTGCTCCCAGTTGGCTGTCTGAAATTTAAAGCACATTTTCCCCCAACACGCACTGCTATAAATGTGGCTAGGTTTCCAAGCCAACACACAAAAGACCAATTTAACACATACAGCAACTGAAATACTATATATCTGCCTTGCAAAAGGAGCAGGAAACATTACTGCAGCCAGAGAACTGTGAGTGATCTTATCACCTTGAAAGCTGGAGCTTAAGGGAAAGCAGAGAGTAGGTTAATAAGGGGTGCAGATGGAGTGGGGAGGAGGTGGCTGTCGGCTTCAAGGCAACTCACCTCAGGAATTTTGAAACCAAGGGTCAGGGAGGCCTCACTTCAATCAAATCTAGGTTCCTCCACTTAAAAACTGGGTGCCTTTAGGGGCGCCTGGGTGGCTCAGTCGGTTAAACGTCCGACTTCAGCTCAGGCCATGACCTCGCACTTTGTGAGTTCCAGCCCCGCGTTGGTCTCTCTGCTGTCAGCATTGCTGTCAGCACAGAGCCTGCTTCAGATCCTGTTCCCCTCTCCTCTCTCTCTGCTCCTCCACCTCTCTCAAATATAAACAGTAAAAAAAAAAAAAACAAAAACCTGGGTGTCTTTAAACATATTTGGTCATTCTTAGCCTCAGTGTACTGAACTTAATGTCTGGCACAGAGTAAGCATTCAATACACAATAGTTTATACACTTTTTTTAAATCTGCTTGAGACTTTATGGCTTTCATCTTCCCTGGCATAAAAGTATCCTTAACACATAGCTGGGTTTATCATTATTAGAAAATTTTCAGTTTCCACATAAAACAAAGCCATTTTTTTAAGCGTCTAGACAAGAAATGTACAAGGAAGAGCATATGAGAAAACGACAGCCTCAGTTAAAATGAAGTAGCTAAAAAGGGACTGAAGATAGAGGGAAAAGATAGATCTATAATGCACAGAGGATTCCCCTGATAAGAGAAGACATGGCAGGGAATTACAAGGATTTTCCAGTGATTTATGGTCTGTCTACACAATGAGGAAAAGACAGGAGTGATAGTAAATAGTAGTGACAAACCCTTATGGAGTATTGGTACGCGTACACACACACATGCTCATGCATATGCTCATGTAATCCTTACAACCTAAAAACTAGGTGCTATCATTATCCCCATTTTACACAGGAGGAAACCAAGACACAAAGAGTTTGAGTAACTTGCCCAGGATCGAAAAGCTAGTAAAATAAAGCAGAATTCAAACCCACAGATTCTAGTTCCAGATTTGGAAGTCTGAGCCACTATGTTATACTGATGTTTTTGTAGCAGTGGGAACCGAGCCATTTGCATTAGGAGGTTTCCTGCGTCACAAGTTCATAACTTGAGTATGATCTATCGATCAAGTTCCCATTTATAAACATGCAAACATTACAATCATTTACACATTCCCTGGCAATTTTCAGTTGGAGTGGGAAACTAACATTTATTAAATGCTGCTGAATCCCAGGTGCCGTCTGAAGTTATTTCATGTGTTCTACCTCATTTAATCTTCACAAAACTACCTTTGTGATAGGCACTAGTAAATCCATTTTACAGCTGAGAAAAACTGAGGGTCAATTATGAACCCAAAGTCACAGACCTAGCTGTGGCAGAGGACAGCCTCAGACCCAGTTCTTGCTGGTTCCAAGTCCAGCCTGCTTTTCACAACACATCTAGATCCAAACCTGTAAACATGGAACATACTATATAATAATCGGGTAATAAAAAATAACAGTAAATCAAGTTTGATTTACACTGTCAAAAAGATTTCACACGAAAGTACTGAAAACTCTGTTTAGGACAGCTAAATGAACCCAGTTGCCTATTTCACCCCCATCCCCTCACGGTAAAATCCTCTCAGATCCTCTTTATTACTTAGCATCTAACAATACCAAACACAATACGGGTGCGGAGAGGCACTTTTTGGAGAGGCAAAAACTGCTTCAGAAGCATTAAGCTATAAAATGGGACAGAAACAAGTTCCATTGGTTTAAAGGCCAAAACAGCAAAAACAAAAAAACAAAACAAAACATACACACAAAACAAAGAGACAAGTGACCAGACAGTACAAAGGGTTCTTCTAAGAGAAGCGTTTTCCAATTATATCTCAGTAAACCTGGGGATAGAGTAGAAAGAGTAGAAAGGGTGTTTATCTGTTTTAATGCCAGAGGGCTTCAAATCTGAATTTTGGGTCTGCTATTTATTAGCTTTGTTTGCTCCATCTGGAAAATGCTGCTGTTAAGATCCAACTCTCTATGAAAAGATTAAATACCAAATACAAAGCACATATAACAGCAGGCATAAAAGTTCACTAATCTTGAGTTTCATCCTCTTGCTCCCTCTCCTTCCTATCGATAAAGATGTGCTACACACCCACAAACCTGGGAGACAACCTGCCCCAAGCACATGTTAATCAAAAGATTACAAGACACTTATAAAGTCGTTTTCTCATTTTCCACCAAACCCACATCATGTTTCCCGTGTTGCCCCAGAGCCTTTTTGTCTGTTTCTTCTCAGTTACTTCTCTTCTACCATCTTGGTGTCACTTCAGGATGGTTACACTAAGGAGCTACTATTTATTATTTATAATCCTATCACCAAAAAAAGATGTTGAGGCTACCTACATGAATATAAAAGCCACATACGACAGAACCACTCATTAAAGGAAGGACTTAACATATGTGACAAGTGATCTGATGGGAGACTGAGGCAAGGAGATTATTGTCAGAAAAAACAGATAGCAAGCTAAAACAAGCAAATAACTCGGCCCTGAGCTTTCAGGCAAGGAAACATTATGAATTAAAGAGCATTCTTTTCTTTATAAAAGGAAACAACAATTCCTAAAGAGGAACATCAGTAATTTGCCTGAATGTATTTATCTAAGCTCAATATTGACAGGACCAAGAATACAACTAATGTCTTCCAAAACACCTAATCTTTCACAAAACTGTACCTCTTTATACAAGACTCAAGGATTTAATCTGACCAAATTCCCATCAGCAAAACATTCTCATTTACAACATCTACATATTGTATATATCTACACAGGACTTGGCATTTATTCAATAAACACCCACGTGCCTACTGTGAAAGGCCTTATTACAGTGAATGAGACTGTTCCTGGCCTCCAAGACCTTGAGACTGTACAGTAGAAGCCAGTCTAGAAAAGAACTGAGGCACAAGGCAGAACACAATGCCCTCGAAAAAAGGATTGCACACCACTGAAGTGCTACATGTATACAAACTTCTTGTCTGGGATGAGGGGGAGGGAGTAGGGACATTTGAAGGGGCCGTGAAAGGCCGTGAAAGAAATGTGGCAGACAGAGAGAGCAGAAGGCATAGGCAAAGTACATTAAAAAAGAAGACTGCAGGGGCACCTGGGTAGCTCAGTCGGTTGATTGTCCCCAACTCTTCATTTCAGCTCAGGTCATGGTCTCATGGGTTTGTGAGATTGAGCCCCGTGTTGGACTCTGCACTGACAGTGTGGAGCCTGCTTGGGATTGTCTCTCTCCTCTCTCTCTCTCTCTCTCTCTGCTCCTTCCCCCAATCCACGCATGCACACTATGAATAAGTAAATAAACAAATAAATAAAACAATTTAAAAAAAAGAAGACTGCAGAAAAACAGAAGAAATGTTTAAGGCTGAATGCAATACAGTAAATAATCTATTTTGGCACAGTGCAGAGGAAGAGAAATTGGAGAAGCTGAAAAGTTGAGGTCTTATCATAAGAAGCCTTGAATGCCACAGCAAGGTGGAGTTTAGACTATTTTCTGTACGCAGTAGGGGCTTCCGAAGGCTTGTGGTCAGGGAAATTCTATGACCTGAATCCAGCTGCAAGAAGATTATTCAATATCTGTGTGGAGGACAAACTGGAGGGAAAGGGCTGCAGGCAGGGAGGCTACATTAGAGATTGCTGGGATCACCAGGCAGAAGAAAGTTAGCTCAAGGCAGGGACCACTGAGCAGTGAAAGGTGCAAATACTGGAAGGGAGCACTAAGGGCAGCAAACTTTGGCCCACGCACCAAATCCCGCCTGCCACTTGTTCTGGACAGCTAAGAAGCTGTGTAAATTTTACATTTTTAAGTGGTTGGGAAAAAACATTTTGTGACAAGTGAAAATTCAAATTTCAGGGTCCATACATAAAATTTTATTGGAACATAGCCACACTCATTGGTTTATATACTGTCTATATTTGCTTCAGTTCTACAACAGAATTGTGTAGCTGTGACAAAAGCAGCATGGTCCTCAAAGCTAAAAATATCTACTGCCTTTTCCTTCACAGAAAAAGTTTTCTGACCGCTGGTCTAAGGTTTTGAGGGTAGCAGACAGAGACGGTATTACGAGGAACAGAGAAATCATCCATTGGTAAGGCGGGACCAGAAAGAGAGATACCAAGTTTGAAGCAGTCAAATAAGAGGTGTCAGTAAGACATCCAGATAAGAGAGCACAGCATGAAATGGAAAGACCATTCCTAATGGGGCCTAGGCCTCTGCTGTTCCCCCTGCCTGGATGTTCCTCTAGATCCTGGCATGGCCCGGGTCCCACTTATTACTCAGGCCTGAACTCAAATGTCACTTCCCAGGGGGAAGTCCCTCTCCCACCCACTTAAGCACTCTCTACTCATTATCTTATTTTCTTTATTGCATTTATCACCACCTGACATAATCTTGTTTATTTATGGATACATTTAACATCTTGGAGTGTGGCTCTTTAAGGAGAGGCCTTTCCTCTTGTTGCCTAGAGCATCCCCAGTGCCTTGAATAGCACTTAGGGGTGCTCAACAACTGGAACTCAGGTGAAAGCAAGCCATCCACACAGTTGCAGTAACAAAAGAGACTTGCCATTCACAGAAGCTTGGGGAAAAGTCTTCACTGGGGGAAAGGGAGAGATGAGAAGAGGAGAAGACACCAAAGAGAAGAGAGCAAAGATAAAGAAAGGAAGGAGAGAGGTACTGTGCTTCAGAAGCCAGACAGCAGTGGAGCTGTGGGACAGCTTTCAGGAAGGGGTTAACAGCATCAAATGTTTTAGATAACAAGAGCAGAAGAAAGGTGTCAAAATGTGACAGCAAGAAGGTCACCAGTGACCTCAAAGAAGAAGTCTCAAGAGTGTGGAGGTGGCAGTCAGATTGCAAAGAATTAAAGCATGACTGAGTGAAAGGAAATGAAGGCTTTCAAGGCATTTGGCAGAGAGGGCAGAGAGAGAAGAGAGATGTTCCCAGGGGTGGTAGCAATCGGGGAATCCTTCTTTCTTTTTTTCACACAGGATTCAAGTCCCATCATGTCACTTGATGCCCTGTTTTAAAGCCTTCAATTTCCCCTGCTATGTTACAAGGCCAAGGTAATATGGCCCAGAAGCACCCTGCTTGGTCAGGTTCCTGCCAACCTTACCAGCCTGCATCTTTGTCCCCTCTGCTCCAGCTGCAGTGTTGGTTCCACCTCAGGTCCTTTGCACATGCTGTCTCCTTTAGCTGGAAAAACCTCCTCATCCTCTTAGCCTGGCTACCTCTTTCACCCTTCAAATTTCAATATTTAAAAATTTAAAAATATACCATAGAGACCCCCTCTTCTTACTGCCTTCAACCTCTACAGCAATCTAGTACTGGTACTTCGCATAGTTGTAACACAGGTTGTAGAATTGTTGAATTATTGTGTTTTCCGTTAGCAAGGAAGCTTCCTGAGGGCAGAAATCAGGCCTATCTTGCTCTCACATAATAACACATTTACAGATAATAGTTAAATAAAGGAATAAACATGAAAACCTGAAAGCATTTCTATATCAGCCAGTTTGTACATCTCTAGCAGCCCACTTCCTAAATCCACATCAAGTGGGCTTATAATTTATATTCAGGCTCATCCAGCAGTCTCTAACCAACATGCATGAATGGTCATTCTAAACAGGTATAAAGATGGGATTCTTTGGAGATGCCACAATACATGAAATGATTTTTCCAATTAGAAAACTCATATACGGTGATTAGCAGACTTACCTAGTTTTACACAATGGCTTTAACGGGGCGGGGGGTTAGTGTCTGCCTCCCTGTGTACAATCTTGTTCAATAACAAAATTTTTTACTGGGAAAATATACATTTGGCAGATTGTTTTCTCCTTATTTTTTTTCTTTTCTCTTACGATAAAGATTTTAAATTCTACTTATTGAAAAAAACTGCTAAAATTACAGCCTTGCTACAGCTTGAGCAAATTAACTGCAAATAAGTCTGCAGATATAATTGTGCTTAATTGAATGAACTGTTATCAGTTCTAATAGCCGTAAGCCCTTTAAATCACCATTAAAAACAAGAGCTGTGTTAATTACAAAATGTTCTTACCTATTTCTACTTTAAATATACAAACTTGCCTGAGTTACCCAATGCACCTGAAAATAATCAACCTAAATTTATTTTTTAAATACCTACAGGCCAACCTGTTCACCATTTGAGCTGCCCCCCCCCACAAAGTTAAAACAGAGAATTTTACCAGAAGACAAGGAAAAGATACAACTAACACCTTTGTTATCAAAGAACATGGGATGAAAATGTCAAGAGCTCTTCTCCAACCACGTGGCAACTGTTATTCTTGAGAATATAAATGCAATATAAACAGTACTGAGAAGGAACTAAAGGTATATTTAAAATATGATTAGGAGGAAGGGCTAACTTTCTTGTGCAATTTGTATTTTGGGTAAACCCTGCTTCTGGAAAGCACATATCTGAAATAGAAACTGGTAAGACAAAATTCAGGAGAAACTGAATATATACTTCAGAGTTCCTTTAAACTCTTATAATTGCTTAAAGAGCAAAATTCCCTAACACATCATCTGACTTGTAAGATTTTTAACTTGCACACAACTCTGAAAACACCATTTTACAAAAGGGTATGCCTATGTTTCTGCCACTTCCTAAGTAAACTGAATCAGTGAGAGCAACACCGTACCTTTATATTGACTTGCCCAGAAAGTCTAATACATTCCTACCAAATTATATACTTTGCATGACCTTTAAAGTTAAATTAAAGGCACGTTTGTTTCTCATTTTTCCTTAAAAATACAACACCTAATGTGTTATCATCTTTGGTGCTGTCTACATAACAAATTCCTCTAGATTTCAGAAACTGCATACTTTAAGTGCCTAAACTTTTTTGGTTTATCCGTTTCTAATCGAAGCCTTTCTAATATAGAATGTATTAGCCACTCTGTTTTGTATTTAATGGGTCACACTTCCCTGCCATCTTTTTTTTTTTAAGTTTATTTATTTTGAGAGAAAGTAGAGGGGGGGGGGAGCGAGAGCGAGAGAGAGAATCCCAAGCAGGCTCTGTAATGTCAGCACCAAGCCCAATACAGGGCTTGCACCCATGAACCATGAGATCATGACCTGAGCTGAAACCAAGAGTCGGAAGCTTAAATGACTGAGCTACCCAAGCGCCCCTCCCTTCCATCTTAAAGCATTCTGGACACGATTTAAGCTCTTCACTTTGTTTTTAACCCAAAGCACTCACCAATAAAAAAATAAAAACACAAATGTTTAGCTTATACCTTGTGCCTGGCACCATTCCAAACTCTTCAGGCATAGTCATTCAATTCTCCCAACAAGCTTAGAGGTAGGTACCATCTTTACTTCTTTTTACTGATGAGACAAGCTTAAGTTGCCCACATTGTCACAGCTCAGATCAAAACAAGCAGCCCGGCTACAGTTACAAAAAAGGGTTTACTTTTTTGCATGTGTAAAATCTACAACTGAGAAACCCTGAATGAACAACTCCAAGTTTCTTCCACTAGACTGTAAAGTCTGTAAGGCAAGGATTTTTGCATGCTTTTTTCTGTTTATTCACTCCCTGAGATTCATAGCACAGGCTCAACGAGTATTTACTGAATGAATAAAGGAATGAACAAAGTGTTGTGTGAATCTTACTGTTAAATAAATTCAGTTACCACAGATTAAAAATATCCCAACAAAGACCAGCTCTGTCTTCTGGCTAGAGCAGACTTAAAGAAATTTTCGTTTTTCTTCTAATGCAAGTCTCGCCTCCAGACTGGGCAATTTATTCACAGAGCACCAAGGAAAAATGTGTACCCGCTGCCAGCTGCTAAGAATCACAGATCATAAAATCTTAGAAGTAAATATATCATGGAAATGAACTTCATGTTTTATGCTTGCTTGTTGCCCCAAAATACCAAAAAACCTGGTGCACTTCAGAGGGAAGAATACTCATAGGAAGTAGCTTCCTGCCCCTGAAACCCAGTCATTTCAACATGGCAGCTGCTTAAAACCCCACGTTACCGCTGGGTTTTCGAGACAGGAAGCAATAGTGGCACACCTAGCTGAGTACAGGGGAGAGCAAGAAGCAGAGAGGAAACAACATGCCGAGTGAGAACATGGCTTGGAGGTTAGCCCACAAAGTATGAAAACAATGAACCAATTTTTCTAATGTCTCCTATAATGCATTTTACCTGTACGTGGTAATTACCAAAAAAGAGAAAATGAAGGGCTTAGAAACAAATAGTACCTTCTCTGGTCAATAGCACCTTCACTGCTCCCCCTTTTCTCATCGTTAGCTCTTCTTCCAATTTTAAGGACTCTTCCAGAAATTGATAAGAACTCAATGGTCTTTAAACGGGAAAGGGAGTAGACCTTTCTCCTGGATGGATGACCATTCTCCTCCACTTTCCTCAATTTTCTAATTATTCTACAATGAGTGTGCCCTCTTGCTATGATGAAAAAATAATCCTTAGGTTTAAAGAAATTATAGAGCTTTGAAGTTTATGTTATAAGAAAACTACATTAAATAAATCCTTTCCCCCCCAAAATTAGTAACAATTCAATAATACCAAACCATCCAATCTTTTCACTCCATAACCTTAACCTCTTTGCTCGTCAACTACTAATATATCTAAACAATTTAAAAAATCATGTCTTGGGGCTCCTGGGTGGCTCAGTCGGTTAAGCATCCGACTTCGGCTCAGGTCATGATCTCACGGTTCGTGGGTTCGGGCCCCACGTCGGGCTCTGTGCTGACAGCTCAGCTCCTGGAGCCTGTTTCAGATTCTGTGTCTCCCTCTTTCTCTGAGCCTCCCCTGTTCATGCTCTCTCTCTGTCTCAAAAATAAATAAATGTTAAAAAAAAAATTTTTTAAATGTCTTCCTAACAATTATATTTGTGTGGCACTTCATAGTTTCCATGCATTATTTAACTGATTTTCCCCCAACAACTTTTTGAAATGGTGAACACTTTTACTTCCATTCTACAGATGAGGAAAATTGGGAACTGAAGGGAAGCTATTTGCCAAGACAGAAGCCCACATCTTCTTGTTTCCTACCTGGCATTTCGAAAGAGAATTTCTCAACCCCAGCGCTACTGACATTTTGAGCCAGATAATTCTTTGTTCTGTGGGGCTGCCTCATGCATTATAGGATGTTTAGGAACATCCTTGACCTCTTTCCATTAGATGCCAACAACACTGCCCCCTCCCATACCACCCCCGAAGTTGTAATAACCAAAAATGTCTCTGGAAAATGCAAACATCCCTTCGGGCACAAAATCATACCCAGCTGAGAAATACTGGTCTAAAAGTATTTGAGAGGTTCTTTTTGGCATCTCTACTTTATGACAAGGCTCCATATACCACTAAGCCACAAGAAATCACAAAGCATCAGATGCTGCTTGTTCGGGGACATTGAGTTAATTAACCAATTCCCCATTCACTTAAAAAAAACTTTAAATGTGGAAATGAACAAGAAAAATGTCCTTGTACGAATAGTTACATCTCAGATGATAAATTTTCTGAAAAGCATAAATTACCTCATAGAACACAACAAGGACACACGTAATAAAAAATATAAAATGATACACATGGGTTTAGGGGGAAAAACACTTATCAGAGGAGTTAGAAAACACAGATCTTGGTCTTTGCTAATGAACCTTATTAACACAGTTATACACTAGTGTTCCCTCTAGAAAAGTGAATATACACACGCTCTCAATACTTGCTTCAGTTGGGTTTCTGTCCAAATATATGTATGACCGAAAGCTTTTCAGAAGAAATTGAGTGATAACCTTAAAACATTACTAGAATTTGTGGTCTGCAGTTGAAACCACTAGTGTTTGTGAACCCAGAATCTAAACTGGTAGACCTAACAATCTGATTTAAAAGCACTCAATTTAAGTTCCTTCATGCCATTTCATCCAAATCCCTACTCCTGCAAAAGCAACTCCACCCTCAAAATTCCTTATTTTTAGCAGCTTCTTAGCAAATTCCTGAATTGAAAAAATTTTGCAACATAATTCATCTTAATCTGTACTAAGGGTGGATACCAAATGACCAGAAAGATAGTCACAAGTACAGTATTAAACGGACACTAAGCCTGCTTAAATTATAGCAATTTGCAAGTAGTTATATGTTATATTTTGGAAAGTGAATTATTTTACCTATATATGTACAATTTATTTACCCTCCATCATCATTTCCTAATAACTGCAATTAGTATATCATGGAATGGGGAAACTAAACTGGCTTTTATTCAATGCAGAATATCACACTGCAATCTCTGAATTTAAAAATGCATTTTTGTAGCTATTTAGAGAAATCAAGATACAGTGAAAGTGCTCAGTTAATATGATAAGTAGAATTATTAAGGTGGTGATTATTCCTATTCATAATGTCCACAATCACTCAGGTATGATGTACTTTAAACGTGATCTGGATCTATATATACAGGAGACATTTTCTCCATAATAGACAGCATATTGTACCCCAAGTGTCTGGTACCCTTATGGTCTCCATTAACCTTCACCACAAAGTACAAAAAAGAACACATTGATCCTTCAGTGAGAACGACTCCCTGGTCTTAGAAAACAGAGCCACCAAAAGCAAAAGTGAGAAACAGCACAAAATGGGGTTTTGGAAAAGGAAGAACAAGGATTTAATCAACATAAAATGCTCATCTGAAAAATTTTTTTGCACCGTGTATATGCCCATGATCCTTTCCTTTAAAAATTGCCAACAAAGACTCCACAGTCAAATCTAATTGTTTCTGCATTCTACTCCTCACTTAACTGTCCAAGGTTTTTAATGCATTCCTCCCTGAAAGAAGCAATGACAATTTTATACCGCTGTGAACTCCTGCCACTGAAAGAAAAACTCTGACTCTGAAAGAAAGAAAAGGAAGAAAGAAAAGAAAGGTTAATAGCATGTATTTACCCAGGGCTTAAAGACCGACGGCTCACAGCCACGTATCAGAGAAGTGGCTCGCTCCTTTCCCCAACGGACACACAGGAATTCAGAGGATACACAATGTTTTAAAAATGTGAACACCTGCCAATAATCACACCTTTTATCTATTCTCCCTAAAGAAGTTCCGTGATGAACACACATCCAAGGAGCCCACATCCCTAGAACCTTGGGATGTGACTTGAGAGGGGTGTTTACCAGTCCTGCTAAAGCGACATCTCCCTTTTATGCTTGGCGACCACGCGCGGATGGGGTCTGAGGAGTAAGACAGGAGGCCAGAGACCAGCCCTAGTTTCAGTTATTCAGTCCCATTACAGAAGGATTCGCACTTCCCCCAGTGGCTCTCTCTTACTGTTCCTCTTCCCAGGCCCTCTCGCCCAAGATGTGTCTTTCCCCCTCCTCGCTGGCTGCTAGGCCACGGTCCCAAAAGACCCTAAAGGGGGAGGGGGCGTTTCCTGAGTCCACAGATGCCCCCTCCTTGCCCCAGACATGCCCCCAAATCTCACAAACTTTCCCTCGCTGAGATGGCAAAGGAGGACAACGGCGAAGACCCTCGGTCTCCGTCCTGAGGCCAGAGAAAACCTCCTCCTGCCCCTACCCCAACAGCAATTATGCCAGAGTGCTGGCGGTCAAGTTCTCGGTGCAAGAGCGAGGAACGTCAGACCTCAAGCCCGCGCCTGTATCTCAGGGTGGTATAAACAGGATGTCAGCGCGTTCCAGACTTGTTTATGAAAATTTGGTGTGTGCTCTGGGGGAGGGGGCGGCGAGCCTTAACCATCCCCCCCATCCCGGCGTGGGGCTCCCGCCCCCCAACCTCCCCGCCGCCAGCAGACTCCGCTTGGCTGGAAATCCCCCGCTTCCTCGCCCGCACCCACACGCCCCCAGCCCGCCCGGGCCCCCGGTCCACCGCCCCTCTTGCTGAGCGGCCGGGGGTGCGCAACTGCCGAGAACAGAGAGCAGCGGCCGCGTCGGCCGCCGGCGCCCGGCTCCGCGCCCCTCGCCCGGCCATCGGCGGCCGCCACAGGCTTCTCCACCTCCCCTCCGTGACACTCACCACTTCCGTGTGCGCCTGGGCCGGAGGGTGCTCCGGGTCGCTGCGCAGGTCCGGCGGCCTGCTAGCTAAGCGGCCAGCCCCGCAGGGCCCCGGCGAGCGCGCCCGGGGCTGAGGAGGGGGCGCGGAATGGGAAATCAGGGCTGGGGCGCAGGCCAGCGCTGGAAGCGGCTGCTAGCTACTCCGCGGCCGCCGCGGCCTGCGCTCGCGACGCTCCCGCCCCGCCCCGCCGCTGGCTCCACCTCCCAGGCAGAAGTCGGTCCCGCCTCCTCGTGACGTCACGAGCTACAGCCTAAGAAACGGGGCGGAGGCTGCAGACCAGTGGTGGGCTCAGCTACCGCGCAAGAACCAGCGCCACTAGTGTTCCCGTCCGGTTCCCACTCGGCGTCGTTCATGCTTCCCCCCCCTCCTCACTCGCTTCTTTACACCGCGTCTTCTAGAAACATCAGTCTAGGGAGGAGAGGTCTGAGAGGGCAAAAAGTAAAATTGTTGTGAGGTTTTGGCCATAGGTTGACACCTCCCAAGTTTGATGTGCTCCTGCACCGCGATGCTTTGATCACAGTCCTCTGCCCCTCGTCGCGACAGAATAAGAGATGAGCTGGAGAGTACCTGACTAGCAGGAACTTAAGAACAAATTTTATTTGACATAGACAAGGTACTTCAGATCCAACCCATGCCCTATTTAAAGAGCTCTTTTAAATTAAAAAAAAAAAAGAACATTTGTTGATACCTAATATATTCATGTATTCAGCACTTTTCATTTTTTACTAATCTCTCAAAGTAGGTATTATCCTCGTTTTAGCTATGAGAAAACAAATTGAGGTTTATGTATCTTAAAGTCACACTACAGCCAGGATTCATATCCCGTAGGCAGTCTACAGTCAGATCCTGACAATTTTACTTCCAAGGAATCTCTAGTCCTTTCACTTCTCTAACTGTTCCAACAGTTAGAGAATACAAGAGACTACAGTCTCTATTTAATTTTCTACAGTGAGCTTTTAAAATTTCAAATCTGTTCCACTCCCAAGCTTGAAACAATCCAGTGCCTTCCCCGGGAAAATCCTCCTAGGCATGAGGTCAGGCTTCTGCAGCTTGTCACTGTGGACTAAGACTGCCCCACCTGCCCAGCTAATCCTGCTGGAGGGTTCCTGATAACTTGGGGGACTACTAAGACTTACCTCATACTGAGCAAGAAGTGCCAGTGTGGTTCCTGGTGAGTGAAAAGAGCACTTGATTCTAGAGTTCTAGATTTTAGGTCTGGGTCCCACCATTAGCCACCTTTGATACTCTAAACAAGTTACAGGTTACTCATAAAAGTTGAGGGGCAGACTAAAAGATCTCCAAACTGTCTTCTGGAAGGAGATAGAAGAGTTAACAGAGAGGACAGGAGAAGCAAGCAGGGAGGGTCGTGGCCCCAGCTGTCTCCATTTGTGGGTGTTTGTGTGCATGTATTGCCTCACCTGCAACTCAGGGCTGTTCACATCACATTCCTCACCTGTTAAATTGGGATATACCTTCCTTACAGGGATTATGCTGAAGGTGAACTAAGATAATGCAGCCCCAGGGTGCCTGGGTTCCTCAGTAGGTTAAGCATCTGACTTTGGTTTAGGTTATGATCTCACAGTTTGCAGGTTCAAGCCCCAGGTCGGGCTCTGTGCTGACAACTCAGATCTTGGAGCCTGCTTTGGATTCTGTTCTCCCTCTCTCACTGAGCACCCCCCCAAAATATATAAACATTTTATAAAGAAGATAATGCAGGTCTGGCACAGTGGTGGGCTCAGTAAGTCATTTTTATTGAGCTGGGCCTTAAAGAACAGGTGGGAGTGAATGAATGGAGACAGAAACATGAAAGAGCCACATTTCAGGGAAGGAGAAAAATAAAGATAAAGGCCAGTCAGGATAGCAGCAATGACCCCATTGTACTCAAGAATGAATCTGACTGCTATGAAAGACTCATGACATGGAATAAGGAGAGAGGGCCTTGGCTGAGTGTATTTCCCCATACTGGGCATTGCATTAAGTGCTGAGGATTCTGGGGGAAAACACCCAGCTCCTGACCTCTGGTTCTCACACTGGAGTGGATAACTGACGGGTGACCGTTCAGTGTGATTCATGCTCTTCTAAAACTGGTCATAGAGGAGAATTACCCAACCTAGCCTGAAGAAGTCAGGAAGAAGATGCTATAAGCAGCAGATAAATCACAGGAGCACCAGAGGGATTGTGGCATATTCAGACAGTAATACATATATGCTTGTGTGGCTGGGGAATAAGATAAGAGTCATGCAAAAATCTTGCCTGAAAAACATAGTGTGTTCTTTAGGTATTTAAGCAGGTTTACATTTTACAAGAATCACCCTAGGGCAGGGTTTCTCAGCCTCAGCACTATTGACATTTGGGGCTAGAATATTCTTTGTTATGTGGTGCTGTCCTGTGTACTGCAGGATGTTCAGCAGCATCTCTGTCCTCTAACCACTAGATGCCAGTAGCAATCCCCCTCGCTTCTCCTCCATGCCCTCCACCCCCCACCCACCCATCTCCTCGTCCAGTTATGACAACCAAAAATGTCTTCAGACATTTCCAAATGTTCCCTGGGGGACAAAAACCACCCCTATTGAGAACCACTAATGTGAAGATAAGGTAGATGATGGATTGGAGGACAAGATTAATCTCCACAGCATTGTAGAGCCGCAAACTACCAGTGATAAGAACAATATTAAAGCAGTAGACTAAGGAGGGATAAGCATGAAAGTGTCAAAAGCCTGAGGAGATATAGTAGACTGTGCGGTGACTGATTAGACGTGGGTGCTGAGGCAAAAGGAAGAACGGCACGTGACTCCCAAATTTTCCAAATTAGTTGACAGGTTGACCAAGAACACCAACTAAATTGGATGAGGAATTCAATCTTATGTTTGAAAATAGAAAAAAAAAATTGTACAGTTACCCTATAAGGAACATATGAAGCAGAGAACAGTATAGAAGGAGGACTACACATCCCCTTCTAATAGGTAACATGTGGCATGAAATCTACAAGCCCATTACAAACATTCATCTAAATTGAACTAACCCTCTTATTGGGAAATTCTCAAAAAAAACCACTCCATCCAATCAGCAATCATACACATGGGTTTCACATGTAAATCTTCATTAAGAGTGTTTGCTCATCAGTTTATGTCTCTGGAAAAGATTAGATTACAATGGGAAAATAGATTCAAACAATAAGGTTTGCCTTTAAAAGGTTGTACTAAACAAAACTAAAATGCCATTGTACAGATGATGAAATTCAATTACAAAAACTTGGAAATTAGAGAAGACAGATAAAATCTCTGTAATTTTGCAGCCCTAATATAAATATGCTTACCATATTATATATTTTCTTCCAGTTATTTTTTTCACTAGCCATATTTTTAATGTAAGTATAATCACGGTGTGCATGTAATTTTATAAATTGTTCCTTAAATTTATTTCAATATATGAGCATTTTTCTGTTACTACTGAAGTCTTCATAACTAATAGATTTCCTCATGCAAATAACTTAAATAATAATTAAATATATACTATTTAGGCCATTAGGAGAGATTCACAGAAATGGAATTATTGAGTTAAATGGACTGCATATTTTTAGATTCCTGATCATAGATTCATATTGGCAAGTCACTTTCCAGGAAGTTTCCAAAAATTTACACTGTCCTAAAAAACATACACAATGTCAAGTTCTGCAAGAATGAACATTATCATTTTAAAATGATTTACATCTTTGGGGTGCCTGGCTGGCTCGGTCAGTAAAGCATACAACTCTTAATCTCAGGGTTGTGAATTTGAGCCCCATATTGCGTGCAGAGCTTACTTTAAAATAAAATAAAATAAAATAAAATAAGTAAATAAATATTTACATCTTTAGTGTTTAATTTTTTTTTACTTTTAATTGTGAATTTCCATGATTTTTTTTGCTTTTTTTTTTCTTAATGTTCATCCATTTTTTGAAAGAGAAGGAAACAGAGCATGAGCGGGTGAGGGGCAGAGAGAGAGGGAGACACAGAATCCAAAGCAGGCTCCAGGCTGAGCTGTCAGCACAGAGCCCCACATGGGGCTCGAACTCAGAGACCACGAGATCATGACCTGAGCCAAAGTCAGACACTTAACTGACTGAGCCACCCAGGTACCCATGAATCTCCATGATTATTAAAGAGATTAATAATTTTCCATGTGCTTTCTCACTAGTTTCTATTTTTCATTTTTCTTTTAGTTTATCAATATGTGCCTATGGAGTAGGCAGGAGAAATTCTGTTTTCATTCTTTACCTGATATCTACAGGGATCATAGTATCTTCTAGCAATTTGTAATAATGATATCTCTAATAAAGATAGCAATACGTTTCTGTCCTACTTTTGATATATATTTTTCCAGCATACTATTTACTCTAAAAAAAATATGCTTGTAAAAATTTTCCATTTTCTTATAGTGAAGTATATTGATTACTGTGGGTTGTTTGTTTGCATTATGCTGTCATCCGTGATTCTCTAGGAAACCATCCTCTTTCCCTAGGTTAGACAAACGAATACAACAAATATTTCTTGAATACCAAATTATGTGCCTGTCACTATTCTGCACTGTGAATACAGCAGTGAAACAAGACAGAGAAGGTTCCTAGTTGGTGAGGATAGTTGAAAACAAGTAAATGAGTAAGTAATTAGAATAATGTCAGAGGGGCGCCTGGGTGGCGCAGTCGGTTAAGCGTCCGACTTCAGCCAGGTCACGATCTCGCGGTCCGTGAGTTCGAGCCCCGCGTCGGGCTCTGGGCTGATGGCTCAGAGCCTGGAGCCTGTTTCCGATTCTGTGTCTCCCTCTCTCTCTGCCCCTCCCCCGTTCATGCTCTGTCTCTCTCTGTCCCAAAAATAAATAAACGTTGAAAAAAAATTTAATAAAAGAATAATGTCAGATAGTGATATATGCTAAGGAGGAAAAAAGATTTAAGAGACAGAATGAGGGAGGGTGACTCAAATGTTTTTTCTATATTACTCTAGGTTTTATACAGCTCAATGCTTTAAATATCCAATATTTAATCCACCTGAATTTTCAATGGATGCTCCAATGTGTCTGAAACTTTTTGTTATTTATATTGAAACTATATTATTCAATAAATGGCTTTTATTTAATAATCTCTCCCTTTCCTTCATCCCACCCTCCAAAAAAAAAAAAAAAAAAAGAAAGAAAGAAAAACTAAAATAAAATGTTAGGTCTTTTCCCTCTAAACTAAGATGGTAACTGGACAATTCTCTTCCTATATGGTCTCTAATCCATTGAATTAGTCTCCTTCTAAGGTGGGGAAATTATTACACTTACAGGAAAGAGATCCTTTCTCATTTCTTAGTACCATGAAAACAGTAGGCCATCAATAATACTCAGGCACTTGGGATTCTTTCCTTCTCTCTCTGCCCCTCCCCTGCACATGCTCTCTCTGTCTCTCTCAAAATAAATAATAAGATAAACACTAAAAAAAAAAAAAAAAACAATACTGATAATGACACACTGAAAGTAAGAAAAAAGAGCCTGATTAAATGTAATGGGGAAGGAAAAGGAATGTATGTAATTTTTGCCTGGGAGGAATCATGCATGCCATAAAAGTTCAGCAGATATTTGTTATAAAAGTATAATTCAGAGAAAGAAAAAAGATAAAAGCCAGTGAATCATATATGTATGATTGTGAGCACCCACCTTAAAACCTTTCCAGGCTAAAATTTTTGAGGGATTACTTTCCAGAACATTGATGCTTCTATCATGTATTTGATAACAGCATTAGTACTACCCTAAAACTATTGCTGGAGATATACCTTGGTCCTGATTTGGAGAACTACCTCAGCTCGCTCCTGTTAAAACATGAGGTTCATCTTCCTTAGAAACTTCGATTCTCTTAAGCTATCAACTCTGCCCTTAGCCCAACTGTCCAATGGCTGAGTAGCAAAGGTGACTTTGGAGTGAGATAGATCTAAGTTTGAATTTCAGCTCAGCCCTGCCACTTACTAGCTGGGTACCCCAGGAAAGTTCCTAAATTAATACTCAGTTTCCTCAAATGTAAAATCTGAATAATACTACCCAGCCCATTTACCTCAGTAAATGTTTATGAAGACTAAGTAAGCGGGTATATACAAACTCACGGTTTAACTCCATTAAGGTGTACGGACTGTACTAAATTACCCAGTCATTAACTGGAGAGCACACATTAGTTTAGGTCCTTCAAGAAGCAAGTAACGGGACACCTGGGTGGCTCAGTGGATTAAGTGTCCAACTCTTGATTTCAGCTCAGGTCATGATCTCACAGTTTGTGAGGTTAAGCTCCATGTCAGGCTATGCGCTAACAGCATGGAGCCCGGTTGGGATTCTCTCTCCGTCTCTCTCTCTCTCTCTCTCTCTCTCTCTCTCTCTCTGCCCCTCCCCTGCTCATGTTCTCTCTCTCTCTCTCTCTCTCTCTCTCTCTCTCCAAAGAAAACACTTAAAAGAAGAAAGAAGCAAGTAAGACAGGATTAGATAAGCAAGAGATTTACTGGGGAGGAAGCAAAAGAAGGCGAGGGAAGACTCAACTCCAGACCATGATGCAGCTCCGATATCTGTGGAAGAAAAGAGGAGGAAAGGGAAGTTGGGATAGAAAGAACGCATTTCCAAGAAAACCTTGGGTAAGCCACTTGGGAGTCTTCAAGCCAAAGTGGCCATTGTTCACTGGAACTAGCCTGCCTTAGTATGCTTGCCATGCTCAGTCATTGGCATGGGAGGCCTAGTCCCTAAACAAACATAGCAATGGATGCATAGGGGAAAAGCTGGAACTCTCGGTCAGTCATGCCTCCCATAGGAGGAGATCTGGGCAGTGCACTTTCATAAAGGCTACATTCTACCCACTGCACTGCTCAGGCCAACTTCTATAGCAGGTTCAGGGAGCAGGACCTCCACAGGTCTGTGGATCTGTCTGTCTGCAGGGAAATTTAGAAAAGGGGGGTTAATGAGGCAAACTATGGCCAGGTCACTGCCGTTGGTCTCAGAGCCACAGCTGGTTCACATCCTCTCCCTCTTCTGTCCATTCTGTTTGTTTGTTTGTTTTCTGTTCTATTCTAAATTCCCCTCATTCTTAACTATTACTTTGGCAGGTCCTGGTGGCTCACCTGGTGACATGACCCAAATCTCACCCTCGAGAGGGCTGAGCCCTTTGCAGTCACACCCTCCTCAGGCCAGGAGTGCTATCCACTTCCAATCACAGTTCCAGTGGAGAAACAGAGTGCCAGGACCTTGTGTTCTCCTGGGCACCACACACGTTCTTCCCTAGCTACATGTGTAAAAGGAACTCTACTTCCTCCTACTGATGAGGATGGATTCTCCCTGCCATGATGGTGACTCTTTTCCCCTGCTGGTCCCTGGAGACGAGGAATCCAAAGGGCCCTGGTGACAGCTATGATCCATAATTCCATGGGACTCTTGTTACATCCCCTGACAAGAGTACACCATGTTTAGGGTCCAAGACCCCTAACACTTGAAGAGACCAGAATGTGGACAAAGTTCCCCAGTGAGTCATTAGGAGTGATGGTAAATGTCACCACTCCTACTCTGATTCCTTGGTTCCTGGATCCATTCATTCTTCTAGGTGTGGACACACTGTCATACAGAGGTCTCTGATTTAAAGCATATCCTACAGGAAGACAACCCAGTCTCTCAGAGGGTCGTTTCTGATTTGTCACTTCAGATGTGCCTTTGCAAGGCCTGCCAGCACTCTAGAAGGTCTGCTGCTTTGTGTGGTGCCATATGTGGTATATATGACCACAGGACCACGTGATCATAGGCCCTCTCTTTTTTAGATTTTATGTAGTACTTTTGTTCTCTACACATTTGTCCCTTGGGACACTATGAGCTGTTTACCCTCTCTGTAATTCCTGCAGACCATACCCTTGGCTGGCCCTCTGACTCTACTGGTTATTATGGTATTGTGGCCTCATGGCTTCTGATAGGTAAATGCTTCCAATTGGTCTCTATTTCTTAGAGGGAGCCCCATTATGCCCATGGCCATTAAGGAGCCCAGCTCTGGGACTATTCTCCTACCTTAAGCCCAGGTCTTCAGAAGTGACTTCTTAGTGACACCGGTACCTCTCTGCAGTACATTCTTAATCGTCTTGGTGAATGGTGTATCCTTTGGGTCTCCCATGAAACAATCCTCTCGTGGGCCTCTGGCCTTTCCACTCTAGCATGCCCTTTCCCTCAAGTTCTTAATCCTTCTTCTGCCTTCTGTCAGGGCAAACTCAGGCATCTCCACCTCACTCAGGTTTGGCTGGTACTTTTTCCAGGCTTCTAACAGCCATCCCATCTATTCCACAGTGAGTTTGCCTCATCCTCCAAGGTTCTCGCTAGGAGGTTAAATGCTGTGTCTTGAAAAAAAGGCCCTTACCCTTTGTAGCAACATGGATGGAACTGGAGAGTGTTATGCTAAGTGAAATAAGCCATACAGAGAAAGACAGATACCATATGGTTTCACTCTTATATGGATCCTGAGAAACTTAACAGAAACCCATGGGGGAGGGGAAGGAAAAAAAAAAAGAGGTTAGAGTGGGAGAGAGCCAAAGCATAAGAGACTCTTAAAAACTGAGAACAAACTGAGGGTTGATGGGGGGTGGGAGGGAGGGGAGGGTGGGTGATGGGTATTGAGGAGGGCACCTTTTGGGATGAGCACTGGGTGTTGTATGGAAACCAATTGGACAATAAACTTCATATATTGAAAAAAAAAAAAAAAGGCCTTTAGGTCTGAGCTCCAGATATTTATACTTCTCTTGGGCAAGGTTACTTACCACTCATATAACTGATTGTATTTGTCCTGCTGATTGTTAGGAAGCTCAGAATCAAATTTTAGTCATACATGTTTTATATACAGGAACTTCTTTTTTTTTTTTTAATTTTTAAATATTTATTTATTTTTGAGAGAGAGAGACAGAGCACAAGCAGGTGAAGGGCAGAGAGACAGGGAGACAAAATTTGAAACAGGCTCCAGGCTCTGAGCTGTCAGCACAGAGCCCAACACGGGGCTCAAATTCGCGAACCGTGAGATCGTGACCAGAGCCAAAATCGGACGCTTAACCGACTGAGCCATCCAGGCATTCTTATATACAGGAACTTTTAATATATACTTTGTGTACCACCTTCAAAACAGCTTTTGTCTTCCTTTTCACTGATTTTCACTTCATGCTGACTTTTCCAATTGCATTTATTCAACACACTATCTGCCCAGCACTGTGCTAAGTACATATATCTTATCGCATTCAGTCTCGGCCTCCCCTACTGTGGGATCTTGGGCAAGATACCAAATTTCCATAAGCTTTGATTTTCTTCGCCTGTAAGTGAGGAAGATCATAATTTCCACTTCATAGGGTTATCATGAGGATAATTAATCGTAGTTCACACCATTAGTTATTAGAAGACACGCAAAAGCTTTTTTACTAAAAAAAAAAAAGTCCACATATCTGATATAATTATTTTATGAGGCGTCAATGTAGTAATTTCTGAAAAGATGAACATTGTTTCTTGTAAAAACACTCAATATACAGAGCAGAGTTATTAATCTTATTTATTATGGCTTAATTTAACTGAAGGTTTTTGTGGTTCATGTAATTAACAGCAGTACAACAGAATCAATAAAACTGTTATAATGAATGTCCATGCAGAAGTGTCCACTTACAGGTTGTATATATATGACGTTATATATAGGTAGGATAAATGAGATGATGGCCCCCTTGGAAGGTAGTGAGCTCAAGGATTCTTTACTTCAAAATCTATTCAATTTTATAAGAATATCAGATTGCCTTGGCCTGACTTACTAGCTCTAATAATGAGGTTTATTCCACCCCAAGGACTTAGTATGCTGCATTAATAATGAAAACACTATGAAGAAATGCTATTCTGACAACCAAGAATAGAGCCTGGAAAGCCAACGAACCAGAAAGCGTGGGACCCAAATGCTCAGTGAGCTCTGGAACAAACCGAGGAAACATAAAGCAGTCTGTTTGACCTCTCTGAGCTCATACTTCTGAGTTGATAATATCTGTCAGCATCAAAATTCTGTGCATCTTTATTTTTTTAACCTCATAGCATCCGTGTGAAAGTGACTGGCCAATAAATCATATTTTCATTTGGAGTACAAAGCCTAAATTACATGCCCCAAAGCAATAGGAAAATAAATTATAGCTTAACAAGAATTAGATTTGATCTCTTCCCAAGTTCTAATCTTCTCTTATTCTGGCAAGAGGGTGAGATCTAGGAATCAGAGATTCTCAGAGGTCTGTGGCAGCCAACAATTCAACTCAATTCAACAATATTTATTCAGTACCAGGATGTGCTAAGTACATAATAAATTCTTCAGTTTCTGAGAGTCTGATGCAAGATACATACGATCAGTAACAATCAATTGAACAACTATGTGTACAGGATACTATACTAGGCCCTTAGCAAGGGTGGTCCTCAGAGACTGCAGTATATAGAGGAAAAGGCAAAACATCCATTTGAAAAATAAATGATCAAGTGTCAAATGGCTGACACAGACAGGAAATGGCATAAGATCTCAGAGACAGGAAACATCACTGAAAGTCCAGATAGACTTCCTGGAGGGTGAGATATGAGTTGAACTTGAAGGATACTAAAAAAACAAAGAGGTGGGAAAGTATTAAACCTGTTTAGATGGTATTTATTTCCTTCCCAGAATTTTTAGAATTTGGTTTATTTTTATGTGTGAAATACATGTGTGTTGTCTTTACTCAATTTTAGGTACCACGACAGCAGAAACCATACGTAATATTTACATGATTCAGCACAACAAATATTTACAGAGTGCCTACTATATGTCAGGTGCTGTACTGGGTAAGCTTTGGAGGGGAGGGAAAGGTAAAGAAGGAAAGAGAAAGAAATTAGAGATATAACTCGGAAGTCAGCTGAGGCCCCTTTGCCTCTCAAAGATCTGGGTAAACTTCGTTTGAGACCCCAACCCCTCATTGGCCTCTACAAGTATACAGCCCTTCCAAGAGATGAATAACATCCGAAGGGACACTTCCACTTCCTCACATCTAATCTGTCCTGCACAATGTTGCAATGAAACTCTGCCCCTTCCCAGTTTTTTCATCAAAGGCACTCACCTTTGATGAAGGTGCCTGGGTTTGGTGGTCATCACTGGAGACGTAGGCAAGGGTAGGGAGGAATCACAGCTCGGGTGCACTGCTAGCCGCTCTCTCCCTTTTCCCCCTGCCCTCCCTCCTCTCTTTTCCTCATGCTCTCCATCCCAGATTGCCCCCAAGGATTGCACATTCTCCCTGTAGTACCCACAGCAAGCGGCCCCTCCTCTAACACCCAAGTCCTCGAGTCTCAACACTCTGCCTCAAGCTCTCCAAATGATTCTGTTCTACCCAGCTTTCCAAACCTAGATGCTTCTAGCTCCAAGAGGAATTTTGGCACCAGTTATTAAGAGATAGTGATATTTTCTGGGGGTGCCTGTGTGGCTCAGTCAGTTGAGTGTCCGACTCTTGATTTTGGCCCAGGTCACGATCTCACAGTTCGTGGGTTCAAGCCCCACACCAGGCTCTGCACTGACAGCACAGAGCCAGCTTGGGATTCTCTCTCTCCCTCTCTCTCTGCCCCCTCCTTGCTCACTCTCTCTTTCTCTCTCTCAATAAAATAAATAAACTTAAAAAAAAGATAGTGACATTTTCTCCACCTTGTTACAAAGAGGTAAGTGCACTGGTGACTCTAAGAGAAACCCAAAGTGCTATGGGGGGACAAAAGCAGGAGAGAATGCAGGAGGGGCATCATGGTGGGTTCCTTGGCCCCTTGCAACTGGTCTCTCTCCCCAACATTCACACAGCATGTACTATGGGCATCATTCTCTGGAAATCTGTCCTCTGATGCCTTCTATTACTATTTCTCCTTCCATCTATCCCTGTGTTATGTGACCAGATATTTTGTGTCCCCAATACAGCAGCGTTTCTCTTTCCTCTCCAAAAGTCTCACGGGTCATGGGCCTCCCTGATTGGTCTGCTGAGTCCCACTTGCGGGAGCTGTATAACTTGCCTAGTTTCACAATACCTTCCCCAAATTGCCCTTCAAAATACCACATGTCAGGAATTCATTTTGATTAAATTGAGTTAACATACCTCTAAGAATGTATTGTGTGTGTAACCAATTTGCTTGAGATGGCTGGAGATGTCCATTCGTGTTACACTGAGGAGAGCTGGAAAGGACTAACCTGTACTGAGGTACCCCAGGGGCCAGTCATCTGCGGCAATTCCCACAGTCAGCCTTTCAGGTGATGTGAGGTGATTTGCCAAAGGTCACACCACTACAGAGTAGGCGCTAGAATCTTAATGCAGGAATACCTGGTTTCAGAGCCCTTGCTCTTTTCACTACACCACATCTCTAAAATAACACTCCTTCAGGGACATTCCAAGTCTCATTATTAAAAAAAAGGGCAGTTATTCGCTAGGATACAGACTAAAGGCCACCCCAATGTTAGAGTCCTTCAATAGTAGGAAGAAAACCAATTCTATGACCTTGAACAAGTGGTTTCATCTTCCTGAGCTTCAGGTTACTCATTTGTACATGCAATTTTAGAGTTAAATTATGCCTATAAATATATGCATATTTAATATAAAGTTAATTTCATATATAAATTTAACTCTGCCTGGCAAGGTTAAAGAGAATTCCTGCTTCCTTTTGCAGAGAGTGTACAATGGGAGTTGACAGAACTGACGGTCCATTTATCTGGGTGGGTGTTTTTAACAGATGAATCATTAATTCAACATCACCCAGAAGCAACCACAGTCCTTGAGGGTAAGTTGACACTGCCATCAACATCCTCCAAAGCCCTTCTCCCCAATAACTATGAATGTCTCCTAAACAAGGTGCTTTCAGATGGTTGTTATCAGCCCAGGTAGGAGGTAAGAGGGTTTGAGGTATGAGCATCATAAAATGTAGGGAAGTTTTGGAGGTGGGTTTGGGGAGATGGAACCACTCTTCCCGATGCCTCAACGATACCAAGTCCTACTGGCTCATGTTTCTAGGAGCACAGTCTTGGCTGTGAATCAGAAGTGGGTTATAGCTCTGCCTATTCCCAGTTGTGACCTGGAGTTTTAAATCTCAGTTTTCTCATAAAACTGTAAAACGTTTTATGTAAAACGTTTCTGTAAAACGAGGATGATATTTTCTGTCTTCTAAGGTTGTTGTGAAGATAGTTAAATAATGAATTTAAAGCACCTAGTACAGTATCTGGCACACTGTAAGCCCTAAAAAAGTTGGTTATTATTTTATTAGCAGGGACCAGGGCCTTGAAGTACTAAGATACAGGGCAATGGAAGAGGAAAGGAAAGAAAGACTCCCTGTTGCTGGAGGATCAAGTTTAATGGCACGTTGAGCATAGAAAGTCTGTCATAATCTGGCCCAAACCTCTGCTTCACCCTTTGGTTACCTGCACACACCCTGCAAAAACCTCCATAGCTCCTCCAGGCAAACAGAATTCATCCTTTAGTTTCCCATAATACTTTGCATATACGTTCGTGCTTTTTCTTATCATACCTTATTCTCACTATTCATTTGCATCTCTATCTCCACACCACCTGGCCCCATCCCAAGCTGTGAGTTTATGGACACTACGCCCATCTAGCATCTTCATATATGCAGCCACAAGCATTCTGTAAGTCATGGATGGATGGATGGATGAATGGATGGATGGATAGATGGATGGATGGATAAAGAACATGAGACAACACAGTGACTTAGTTAGTCAAGGGTTTAAGACTAGGTGCCCAGGAGACAGGGTAAGATAGTCTTTGTTTCCTTCATAAATTTTCTTAAGACCAGGTCTGAGCAAAAGTGTAGAGGGCATGACATTTGCTGAATCATTTGCCCAATGGTGGCGGTTGGGCAATCTATGTGTGTCTTCCAGGGAAAGCAGGACTGGCTGGTGATTCCTGCCAGGGCCAATATCAAGCAGAAGACCTTAGAAACCAGGGAGCCAAGGCAGAATGATGCTTCTAAGTTTCCCTGCAGCCATCAAGGTTAGTATGTTAAGCAGTTAGGAGCAACCAGTCCCTCCAGGTGCGGCCAGTTGCCAGCAGGGCAAACAGACTTGTGGGCAAGGACCATCCTCCCTGTGATTATGTTCAGTATAAACAATGATAACAAGATCTAAAATTAGAAAATGGGTATAAAATGTGATTTCCACAGAGGATAGACTATCCGAGGATAACATTAAATATAGAATATTTTAGAACAGAAGGCAATAGAGAGGGAGATTATATACCTTGCTTTGCAGGAATCATCCTATTTTCATTTATTTTATTTTTGTTAAAGGCAACTGAAAATGATATTTATCGATTGATAACCTATTGTGTACTTCACACTTAAAAAACAAAACCAATGTGCTGGAGTCAGCTCCCACTGGCATGTGAGAACAGACTGTGTGCATGTCTCTTTAACTCTATTTGCACCTTAAAACCAGTAATGGCAGGAGTAGTTACCACATGGAAATTGGCAAACACTCCAAATCAGGGTTTTCCACCTCCACATCCTCTGAGAGCTGGTTGTTAAACATTTACCAGCACACCACTGGCTTTACAATGAATGATCCCAATGAATTCTCCTAATACTCCCATTTTACAGAAGGGAAAATTAAGTTTAGAGAAGGTAAATGACAAAATAACTTGCTACAAACTTTTTGGTAGCAGAGGAAGAATTAAAATTTACACCACCTGCCTCCAAAGTTGATGCACTTAATCATGATGGAGAGAACACTTCCTAATTCATTCTATAAGACCAGCATTACTCCAATACCAAAGGCAGATAAAGACATCACAAGAAAAGAAAATTACAGGCCAATATCCCTCATGAATGCAAAAAGCCTCAACAAAATACTTGGAAACAAAATCTAACAGCATATTAAAAGGATTATACCCCATGACCAGGTGGGATTTTTCTCAGGAATGCAAGAGTAGTTTAACATTAAGAAAATCAATCAAGTGTAGGCACCTGGCGGGGCTCGGTGTATTTAAGCATCAGACTTTGGCTCCGGTCATGATCTCACGGTTCATGAGTTCGACCCCCGCATCAAGCTCTGTGCTGACAGCTCAGAGCCTACTTCAGATTCTGTGTCTCCCTCTCTTTCTGCCCCTGCCATGATTGTGGTAGCTTGATCTTTCTCTCTCTCTCTCTCAAAAGTAAATAAAAACATGTAAACCCTTTAAAAAAAGAAAATCAGAGGCGCCTGGGTGGCTCAGTCAGTTATAGCAATACAGTATATTTTAATTAAGGTATATACATTGGGTTTTTTAGGCATAATGTTATTGCACACTTAATAGACTACAGTCTAGTGTAAACATAACTTTTATATGCACTGCAAAACCAAAAAATTCATTTGACTTGCTTTATTGTGATATTTGCTTTATTGTGGTGGTCTGGAACCAAAACCACAATATTTCCAAGATATGGCTTTGAATGGAAAGACATCCATGTTCATGGATTGGAAGACTTAATATTGTTAAGATGGCAATATTCCCCAAGGTGGTTTAGAGATTCAACCCAATCTTTACCAAAATTCTAACAGCCTTTTTTGCAGAAATGGAAAAACCTATTCTCAAATTCATATGGTTGCTGGGGGCCCAGAATACATAAAATAGTCTTAAAAAAGATCAGAGTTGGAGGACTCACACCTCCTGGTTTCAAAACTTACTACAAAGCTAAAGTAATTAAAACCATGTGATATTGGCATAAGGATAGACATATAGACCAATGGAAAGAATTGAGAGCCCAGATATAAACCCCTATATTTATGTCCAATTGATTTTCCACAGAGACGCCAAGTCCATTCAACAGGGGAAAATTAGTCTTTTCCACAGATAATGCTGGCACAACCGGATTTCCACATGCAAAAGAATGAAGTTGGACCCCTAGTTCATGTCATATACAAAAATTAACTCGAAATGGAACCATAGAACTCTTAGAAGAACATATAGGGATAAATTTGGTGACTCTGGCTGTGGCAATGGGTTCTCAGATAAGACATCAAATGAGAAACAAAAGAAAAAAATAAATAAATTGAACTTCATCAAAACTAAGAACTTTTGTGCATCAAAGGATATTATTAAGGAAGTGAAAAGAGGCAGTCCAACTGTCTTGGCCTGGACAGCAGACACCACCGCAAGGCCCAGCTGAGAATACTGGGGCATGTGGTGGTCTCCCCAGTCTGGTTCCTCTATAGCCTGCTCAGCTATCCACTACTGGATATCACCTTAAAAGCCTGGATATCAGGGGCTCCATACTGAGACCACCACTCTGGGGTTTCCTTTCCAGCTCTCCAGCTACAAGGTCCTGCCACCCCCAGAAAGAAGGAGTTAATAAAACCACTGGAACATCCATAAAAAAAAAAAAAAAAAAAAAAAAAAGCCTGGATATCAAGTACCCACTGTGGCTCATCAACAAGGAGAATATTGGCCATGATACCCAGTGGTTCTACTTCATCCTGCTATAACCCCATCACATTCTAGGCCTCCCCTTTGGCCAGCATATCTACCTATTGACTCAAATCCACCAAAACCTGGTCATTCGCCCTATATACTCATCTCTGGCCATGATGACAAGGGCTTAGTGCATTTGGTCATCAAGATTTTCTGTAAAGGCATCCATCCCAAGTTTCCCGCTAGAAGGAAAGATGTCCCAGTACCAGGAAACCATGAAGATGGAAGACATCGTTGTGTACGTTCCAGGGCTCAAATGGGCTGCTAGTCTACCCAGGCAAAGGCCATCTGTCCAGACAATAAATCTAACCCTGTCATCAAGATGGTGAAGTCTGTTGGTGTGACTATGGGAGGAACAGGCATCCCAAAGCATCTGAGGGATGCTGCAGGTGATCTGTGACATCATGAAGGACCTGGATGACTACACCATGTACCAACTGCTCTTTGCCAATTGGACCAAGAAGGATATCCTGCTGCAGCCAAAGCTGGAGGAACTAAGGAATGAACACTCCACTTACCTCAAGCTCTAGTACATGGTGGACAGACCCCTGAAGTCTTGGATTACAGCTAGGACTTTGCAAATAAAAGAAATATGGGACCACCTACCACCCCCAGAAGTGGAGCCCCTGCTGCTCCTGCTCATGAGCCAGTAGGCCTGCCTGTCCAACCTGGACCCCATGGGCCATTCCAAAGAGCATTGCTTCACCTTCTGTTGGCTGGGCCCTGGGAATGTAAAATGGTGTAGTCCCTGTGGAAAATAGTTCGGCAGTTTCTCAAAAAGTTAAACATAGAATTACCCTATCACCCAGCGATTCCACTCCTGGTATGTACTCAAAACAATTGAAAAGAGGGACTCAAACAGGCATTCGTATGCCAGTGTTCATTGCAACATTATTCACAATGGCCGGAACGTAGAAACAATCCAAGTGTCCATCCACAAATAAATGGATAAACAAAACGTGATATATATGTACAATAGAAAATCCAGCCATAAAAAGGAATGAAGTTCTGATACATGCTACAGTATGGATGAACTTTGAAATAAGTTAGACACAAAAGGAAAAATATTTTATGAAATGTATGAGCATATGAAATATCTGGAATATTTCTATCTAGAATAGTGTCTATCTGGAATAGGCAAATTCATAAAGACAGAAAGTATTATTAGTGTTTATCAGGGGCTGGAGGAAGGCATAATAAGAAAATTTTTGCTTGATAGGTATGGAGTTTCTCTTTGGGGAGATGGAAAAGTTTTGGAAATAGATCATGGTAGTAGTTACATAACATTTTCTTTCTTTTTTTTATGTTTATTTATTTATTTTTGAAAGAGAGAAAGAGAAGAGCTAGACATGGGGCTTGATCTCACAAATCAAAATCAAGAACCAGACATGTAACCAACTGAGCCACCCAGGCACCCCTACACAACTTTTTCGATAATTATTGTCACTAAACTGTACACTTAAAGATAGTTAAAATGGCATATTTTGTGTTATACATATTTCATTACAATAAAAAAAGTAACTAATTAAACGGCTCTTGTAGACCCTCCACTTAATTTTCCAGCTTCTTCTTATCCCCTCCTTTGAGCCCAGTGACCTAAAGTTGCCTATTTCTCTACCAATTGCTTGAAGCCTTTTTCCTCCATGTTGTCCACTTGGCAACCCCAGTGGGGAAGGAGGCACCAACCAGCACTATGCTGGCCAAGTACCACGTGCTGACAGAAACTGCTGATGTAGGACATAGGGCATTGGGGAAAAAACACTTTAAAATGAGCACAGAAACATTTTTGTACTGTAAATATGTATGTATAAAAAGTACACTGAATAAAAGTTCTAGAAAGTAAATATGGTAAACCATATTTGATAGCCCTACAAACTTATGCAGGGAGATGAGCTCTCCTCCTGGATCACCTCCCTCAATGGCTTAGAGAACAAAGCTGTGTCATCTCAACTTCCTGAAGCAGATTGTCCCCAAAATATTAGGCCACAAAGCCTGGGTCTCTTTATTTTTTTTTTTTTAATTTTTTTTCAACGTTTTACTTATTTTTAGGACAGAGAGAGACAGAGCATGAACGGGGGAGGGGCAGAGAGAGAGGGAGACACAGAATCGAAACAGGCTCCAGGCTCTGAGCCATCAGCCCAGAGCCCGACGCCGGGCTCGAACTCACGGACCGCGAGATCGTGACCTGGCTGAAGTCGGACGCTCAACCGACTGCGCCACCCAGGCGCCCCTTGGGTCCCTTTAAAAGCTTTAGACACTTAACCAACTGAGCCACCCAGGTGCCCCCAGAATTTTGTTTTATAAAGTGAGAGCTTAGAACATAATAGATCCCCTTTCTCTGTTCTATCCCACAGGTCTGCCAACATGTTAAGGGAAAGGGGAACTCTAATTGCTTTTTTGTTTTAGAGACCTAGACACATTTTTACACATATTTGTAAGAAGTCAGATTTGGGAGGCATGTGGGTGGCTTAGTCTGTTGAGCGTTCAACTTTTGATTTCAGCTTGGGTCATGCTCTTGGGGTCATGGGATCAAGCCCTGTGTCAGGCTCCACACTGAGTGTGGAGACTGCTTAAGATTCTCTCTCTCTTCCTCTGCCCCTCTCCCCATATCATATGTGCACTTGCTCTCTCTCTCTACTGATCTACCTCTCTCTTTAAAATTAAAAAAAATTCGGGGCACCTGTGTGGCTCAGTCAGTCAAGCATCCAACTTTTTTTAAAATGTTTTTATTTATTTTTGGGCCAGAGAGAGACAGAGCATGAGCAGGGGAGGGGCAGAGAGAGAGGGAGAAACAGAATCTGAAGCAGACTCCAGGCTCCGAGCTGTCAGCACAGAGCCCGACGCAGGGCTCAAACCCACAGACTATGAGATCATGACCTGAGCTGAAGTTGGATGCCTAACCGACTGAGCCACCCAGGCGCCCCTTAGCATCCAACTTTGGCACAGGTCATGATCCCAAAGTCTGTGGGTTTGAGCTCGGCATCGGGCTCTGTGCTGACAGCTCAGAGCCTGGAGCCTGCCTCGGATTCTGTGTCTCCCTCTCTCTCTCTGCCCCTACCCTGCTTGCACTCTGTCTCTCTCAAAGATGAGAAACATTTTTTAAAAATTTTGTAATAAATAAAATTTAAAAATTTTAAGTTAGATTTTTAAATCTACTTACTATAAAATCTGTACAATAGTGGTTAAGAGTTGAGACACTGGTGTCCTCCTATGTTCAACATTGTCTTTGCTCCTACTGTGTGCCTTGGACAAGTGTGCCTTCCACTCCTCTGAACACTGATCTTCTCATCAGCAACGTGGACAGTAATAACACCAACCTCAGAGGATAACGAGGCCTAAATGAAAGAAAGTATGAGAGGTACCTCACACAGTGCCCAACACAGACTAGGTGCTCAAAAGGGTTAGCTTCTTAGTTATTTTATTTGTTGTAGAGCATCCATGAACACCCACAGGCCTCCTCCATGAAAATTTCCCCAATGAACAGCCCACAATTTCTCCTTTCTCTACATTCCTAAAACACTTCGTGAAAATACAATTGATGCTTGCAGCCATTTCACATGTACACAAATTTTGATCAAATAAACTCTAAGTCCTTTGAGAGAAGGCAGCAATACAAGCCCTCTTGCCATCCTTAGAGCCCGATGAAACAGGCCCTGAAGAAACACTTGTTAAACCGAAGGACTGAGAAGCAGTTTGGGGCCCTGCAAAAAGCACTGGGCTTGTTGCCATAAGATTTAGGTTCTAGTCCCAATTTCCATATGTGCAAGTGTGGTGACCGTGGACAAGAAACTTGAAGGCAACTTCGATAATTAGTCTCTACATGGGTGTCTTAGGTAGGTTCAACTGCAATGAGTGGAACATTTGTGTCCCCCCCCCCCTCCGCCAAATTCATATGTTCACATCTTAACCCCCAGTATGAAAGTATTAGAAGAGAAGACTTTGGGGAGGTGATTAGGTCACAAGGGTGGATCCCTGTTTCTGCCATGTGAGTACACAATGAGAAGCTGGCAGTCTGCTACTCAGAAGAGGGTGCTCATTGGAACCTGACCGGGCTGGCACCATGATCTCAGATTTTCAGCCTCCAGAACTGTGAGAAATAAAATTTTCTACTGCGTATAAGTCACCCAAGCTACGGTCCTTTGTTATAACTGCCCAGTCTAAGACGACAACCTACTCTCAAGACAGAATTGCAGTGACACTCAAATGTGACACCGGACATTCCTGAAGTGCAGCAAACATAACCCTATCTGATGTCTTCCCTGTTGGCCTGAATCTGCAACCGAAGTCTCCCACTGTTGTCTTTATTCTAGGCTGCTGACAAATGTCCTTTGGTTCTGGAACTAGAAAGGGGCAGGAGAAGGGGCAAAACAAACAAACAAACAAACAAACAAACAAACTTGTTTGGAGGCACCTGGGTGGCTCAGTCGGTTGAGCGTCTGACTTCAGCTCAGGTCATCATCTCACAGCTCGTGAGTTCGAGCCTGCATCGGGTTCTGTACTGACAGCTTGGAGCCTGGAGCCTGTTTTGGATTCTGTGTCCTCCTCTCTCTGCCCCTAACCCACTCACATTCTGTCTCTGTCTCTCTCAAAAATAGATAAACCTTAAAAAAAAAAAAACAAAAACAAAACTTGTCGGGTGTCAATCATTTACAATGAGGCTGTTGTCAACCAATTAACAAGTTATACCGAAAGTTAAAGCCCATTTGTGTTCTGCAAGGATTAGGAGATTGATAGACTTTTAATGGTAAACTCAAAACTCCCATTAGCAATAATGCAAGCTATGCCTGCTAGGTCCATGGAGAGATGAGAGTTGAATGGTATCCATAATCTATCTTACTTAATGTCATCAGTTTCCCTATAGCCCCTTCAAACAATCAGATGCCAGTGAAATGCCCTTAGTGGAACTAATCGCATTGATTTGGGAGAATACTGATGGTCTATTTCAATGAAGCTTTTCAACATGAGAAGCCTACAGATATTTTAAAATCTTGATGTAACTGTGGACATGTATTTTTTGTTGATTAAAAATGAAAGACAGGGCACCTGGTTGGCTCAGTCGGTTCAGCGTCCGACTCATGATTTTGGCTCAGGTCAGGATCCCAGGGTCATGGGATGGAGCCCTGCATCAGGATTTTCTTTCTCTCTCTCTCTCTCTCTCTCTCTCTCTCTCTTTCTCTCTCAAAAAAAGAAAGGCAATCCTGTAAAATGAGAAGGTAGTAAAAGAGGATAATATACATGAATATATCAGCTAAAACATTTCCCCTTATACTTGGGTTTTTCCTGCCTTTTAATTATGTAAATTATTATATCTGTTGAGCCTTTTATAAATTAGAAAATCTTCCACATTGCTTTTGGTTTATAAGAAATGAACAAACCGAAAAGAAAGTGACATTGAGCTTTTTTATTTCCTTCCAAATTCACTGAAGGGACCCCTTTGGATAGTCATGCAACACGATGCTTGGTTAGGATTTTCCAATTACAGAAGAACAAATACAATTTCTCATTTATTCTTACACTACGTCTATTCAGTTATCAATTCTTGTCACAACTTCCTGCAAACATCAGATATCTGACCCTTTCATTCTAGTGCCATCACACCCATTCTCCCTCTGGCTCCTTGAAAGCAGACCCAGACTGAGCTAGTAAATTCTTGGGTGTTCTTCTTTCTTTAAATCTCTTGATGCTTCAATCCATCTCACATTCTATACTGCACAGGATGTAAAAATTCTTTGAGGGCAGGGACTGTGCCCTACATTTCCTTATATTGTAGGTATAGTGACCATATTCACGGAACCAACAAAAGTCTAGACACATGTACATTTATAAAGAAAAATAAAAAGAAATCTGAAATTGGACTTTACTTTCCAAATTTGTGGATATTGTATCTAACAGATGCATGCTAGCAAAACGTATTCTACATTGTATATATAAAATACACATGGGTTGATGGCTTAGCCTGTTTAGAACAGAGATTATAAGCTAATACACTGAGGCCCATGTATGGCCCTTGGTAAATTTTTTTTGTATAGCACTTTAAAAACAAATAAGTTGGAATTGATTGGCAACATTTAAAAAGTGCTGATTTCATATAAAAAATCAAGCTACTCCTGAGAAATCTGACGATCTCAGAAGACTGGTTGTTAGAAATCAGCTTGAACTAAAGTCCACCCCAAATGGGGAAATCTAATAAAACTGGAAACTCAAGGGAGGCCAGTATAATGATGAACAGGATAGACAGCTGCTGTACAGGAAGGGACAACAAGGAAACATGCCTGTCTGGACCATGGGGGAGAACAGACTCTACTTCTATCTCTGTCTCTATCTCCTCCTCCAAGTGCCAAGGATACTGTGATTATAAAGTACCAAAAAATAAATATTTACATGTATACTCTTTTAATTTTTAGTTTTGTTTTTATACAACAAAAGGATGTCACTTGGTAGAACTGTCTTATTCTTGGGTGCCTGGGTGGCTCAGCAAGTTAAGCGTCTGACTCTTGGTTTCAGCTCAGGTCATGATCTCGTGGTTCATGAGTTCAAGCCCCATGTCAGACTCCACACTGTGCAGAGTCTGCTTGGGATTCACTCTCTCTCCCTCTCCCTGCCCTTCCCCTGCTTGTTCTCTCTCTCTCTCTCTCTCTCTCTCTCTCTCTCTCTCTCTCTTTCTCTCTCTCAAAATAAATAAACTTAAAAAAAAAAGAACTGTATTATTATTGGTAGAACAGTTTCAAATGTGTTTGTCTAAAATAGTTTGAAAAACAGAATATTCCAACTGATTAAACACTGATTAATTCTGCATTGCCATGCAACACTCTATATAGATTATAAATTTTCAAAGAATTAGAATATGAGACAATGAAAAAAATTTATATTAACCATAACCTTTTAAGAATAGTACCATCTTTAAACCATCACTTGTCTTTTATGAGTCAAGAATATATTTCCTACTGCTTTCTAATTCAGCATAAGCAACAGTTTTATTAGCAAATAGACCTTTAACCCTCCTGCCCTTACTCAGAATGCCCCCAGCCCTATTCCATGCCTTTTTCTATAGCTCCATATGTAGTCTTGTATTATATACAGTCATTTTGTAAGTCTATTTCCTTCATTGGATTAGGTTCCTACATGGCACAAGCATTGTATTTGTAACCCACACGGTGAACATTCAATATACATTTTCATATTTCAAACTAATTTCCCCCCAAATGAGTGAGGGGTAAAACAAATATATATAGCAAATAGAACTGATGTTTCATTTCAAGTAAAATAAGCAAAAAGTAAAATAAAAACTTAATAGGTGTCAATCTTTGATGAGAAATTTACTGAATGCTTACTTTGTGGCAAATACCATGCTAAGTGCTTATAAATTAGTTCTCAAAGTTCTCAAACAATCAATGAGATATATGGTACTTGATTTACACAGAGAAAACTGGCAATGAGGGATTAAATCATGCATTCACATATTTGCTGAGCACCTATCACACTGTGCACTGAACTAGCACTGGAGACATGGCAGAGAACAGACTCTCTGCCTTTTGTGGAACTTATTTTCTAGTGGAATTTTCCAAGATCACACACATGATATATCAGCATTCTCGGTTTATCTATCACCTTATGCATATTATAAGCTTGGACAATGTGAGTTCATCTCTGAAATGGGTTCATTCTCAGTATTGACAAAAATTTGAGACTGAGGAGCAGAGGCTTACACCCTGATGACCTCTTCAAGGTAAATAACCCTGCAAGGTCACTCCATCATCGCTGGCAGCATTCAGTCTGTGAGGATCTGACCTCTAAACTTACAATATTCTCAAGACAAGATTTATAAATAATAAAAAGAATCAGATAGAAATAAGATACTATGGAATTAAAGAAATAAAACAGAGTTAAGAATGCACCTTTCTAAGTCAGATATTTTTCTGTCTCGCATATAAACCTCAGTCAAGAGCAGAGCAAAGCCACAGTAGAATAGAAGTCAAAGAACGGACGGGACTTTGGCCTCTTGGTCTCTAAGTGAGACAGGAAGGTCGAGGGGAAGGATGAGACTCCCAAGCACCATCACAATTCATGCCATAAAGCTGTGGTCCCTCGTGGCTATGCCATTCTGAATTTTATTTGCCTCTCTGGAGCTAGAGACAGGAGGAGCCACCCAGTTCAAAAATGCAAAAAGGAGCAGTTTCAGGAGCAAATTTTCGAATTTGCATCAGACACTTCCTGTCAAACACTGAATGTGCTGGGATTGACTCCGAGAGCACTAGGCCAGTGCAATTTAATCATTAAACTTCAAGGTTTTCGTAACTAATCTCCAAAGATCTGGGGCATCTTTAGGAAAAGTTTCATTTTAAAAAAATGAGGTTGAATTCAGAAGGTGAGCAAGGGAAATGATTTTAGAAGCTACCTTCTAATTCTGAGTCAATAGAAAATTATCTTTTACTCTAATTTAAAGAAACAGAGAATAATTTTCTCATCTACTGCAATATTATCTAGGAGATCTGAGGCAAAAGTCACCAGACTATTTTTAAATGCAATGACCTGCAGAGAGACTGACCACAGCTCGGTATCCCTTGAAATGTACTTAAACGTGCCTCGGAAAGGGAGACCAATGCAACACTCAATGTACACAACACTACCTATCTGACATTAGAAACCTTTTACTGAGACCAGGCAAATAGTAAGCTGAAAATATTACAGCGTGGAGAAAGGCTGAGGAAACGAATCTAATTTCTTTTTCCTCTATGGTGGCCCAAATGACTAACTAAAGACACTCCAAGATTACTGTATTTATACTTAATGCCTTTTAGAAAGCAAGGTCTTAACCAAAAAGTCTGCACCTGACATTCAAAAAATATTGAAATTTTTTGGATGGACCGCAATGTCATAGACTCTGAGTCTAAAGTTCTTTCTTGTCCAACAAGAGAGCGGACACAGGATTAAAATGCAAGAGATGGCTAATGTCCAGGAAAAGACAAGAGCCCCAATTGAAGGTTGTTGCTCCATTTTTACTAGGATCAGAAGGCTTACAAACATGGTGATGGACATGCACAAAGGGACAATGAAACTGTGAACTTTAACTCATGGACGTGAGGAAAAGGGGGTCTTGAAGATATTCAGGGTTAGGGGCTTCGGTTAATGCAAAACAAAATCCTGGCACAGGGGCAGCAGGGCCGGAGGTTGTTTATAGCAGACAAGAGGCACCACCTCTGTTTACCTAAACTGGTCTAGGGGACAAGAAAGACAGAGCAAGTAACCTCAGGGTCAACAAGGCACCTTTCTTTTGTTGATTAGCTCCCCTCTGGGCAACTTCACCTGCAGCGGTATATAGCCCTATTTACCTGTTTACCTAATTTGGTCCTTCCTTCCTGTGAAAGCAGCTTTCTACTATAGTACTAAATTGGGGGGCGTTTTCACCCTGAATACCTAATCTTGCTCACCTCATATACCTTTGTATTGGGGCCTTTGCCCCTTCATGCTGGGGGCCTCTGCCCCTCTTCTCTATCCTTATTCACATAATCTTGTTTGCCAAGAGTTGGGTGTGAGCATCCTATGGCTTTGTAATTCTTTATGCCTTGTTAACCCATCAGTGCAGGCGCAGGGAATTCCTAAGCTTATTCCCCACACTGCAAGAGCTAAATAAATTATCTATACAAAATCTGGACAGCAGGGACCTGTTTTTAGCAGGTAAAGCCTATTTACAAGTAAAAACCTCTTACTCTCATATCATTGTTCTGTTTTGTCTGAAGAAAATATTTGTCGTTTGATCATTTATATCCACACACATGGGTTTGCAACCCCACTCACCCTACTTTTATAGTTAAAAAAAAAAAAAAACAACAGAAACAAAAACAAGCAGAGATATTAATTTGGTCCTGGGTAAAGAGTTACCCCAGCCAACTAGTAAAAGTAAATACAAATGATCTGTGAATGAATGAACTTTAATCTATGCCTCAAAGAATTTCTACAGATAAACCCCCAAGGAATATGAGAGTAAAAAATCCACAAACCACACAAGTAAAAAGATCAAAATAAATAAAAGCTAACAGCAACAGCTGAACAAAAATCAGACTTGCAAAATCTTTGGAAATGGAATGGCAAGATACCGAATATAAAATAAGAATGTTTAATATTAATTCACTTGACAAATATATTTTTTGAATACCTTCTATTTTTCAGGTAATATTCTAAGCTTTGAAGACAAAGCAGTTAACAAAACAAATATCCCCACTCTTAAGGAGGTTGTGGTTTCAGAAGAGGGAGACTAATAAAATATATAGTATGGCAGGTGGTAGGGGAAAAAAGCTAGGAGAGAGATATAGAATACTATAGCAGAAGGTATCTCTCTGTCCTTAGAGCCACATGGGATTAGCTTTGTGTATGAAGGATGATCTGAGAGTTCTGGGCTTCTTTTGCTTATTTTGAGAGAGAGAGCGTGAGTGGGGGAGGAGCAGAGAGACAGAGAGGGGGAGACAGAGGATCCTAAGTGGGCTCTGAGCTGACAGCAAAAAGCCTGATGCAGTGCTCAAACTCAGGAACCAGGAGACCATGACCTGAGCTGAAGTCAAATGCTTAACCTACTGAGCCACCCAGGCGCCCCTGACATAAACGGGAATGTAGGCAAAATGGAATTGCAATGGCCTTGTGGCAGATAGTGGTGGAAAGACCCTTGTGGAGGGTGGAGTCCTTTCTCAAGAGCATAGAGAGTCCAATGCTTCCCTCTTCTCTCCTGGCAATTCCTATGGGAGGGGTAGGGAAGGAAAGATCTTATCTAAAGGTCAAGTCACACCAAGGATCCCTCTCTTTTCCTGCTGATGAAGGCCTAGAGGCCAGGGGACAGACTGGCTTCTTTTGAACCTTTTTTCATGAAATGAAAGCTGGTAGGTATGAGCAAGAGACAAGAGACTATACAGAATTGTCCAACAAAACTGCTAAGAAAGAAAGAAATGATAGGCATTAAGAACTCAAGAGCAAAAGGAGATTGGACACAATTCAAGAATGAATTAGCAAACTAGAAGTCAGATCCTAAAAAACAACCAAGTGCAAATACAAAATATGAGAGATTACAAGACTTGGATGACAGAATTAGAAGGTCTAATATACATGTAATCAGAATTCTTTAAGGAGATAGCAAAAATGAGGGAAAAGAAACATTCGAAGAGATAATAGTTGAGAATTTTCCAGAATTGCTGAAAGTTATGATCTACCTGGTCACAGCAGGCATTTGAACATTGTGACCCCTTGTGTATAAGCAAAAGTTTTTATTAAACCACCTTCCAGAAATATATCTTTCATTGAACACTACTTACAGTTTACAAAGGGCTTTTCACATACTAAAATCTAGGCTACATGTTTTAAGGTTTATTACTCTGGATTTGTTTTCCTGATAGGAAATGGAAATGCATCAATATCCAGGCCATTCTCTTTAGAGAAGAGAATGTTACTCATGACCAAATTTACTAATGATTACTATAGCACATTCTTCAGTGTGACAGACTTGGTAGGTACTACTGCTGAATTTGGTCGATTCTCTGCAGTTTCCATTTCAACATTCTTTGGGGATACTTTCTTTGCAATTTTTTGCATCTTTTGTTTCTTTATTCCCAGGAATGATTTCAAGGGTCTACTGAAGACAGTGCCCTTCAGTAGGTTAAGTGGTGAGATCCAATTTCATCATACATGAAGTTTCTTGGCGGCTCCATAAATAACTTTCTCTGTTTACTATGTGAATAAGGTCAGAACTTTCTTAGCATGACATAATAGTGTATTTTGTTTTTGTTTTTGTTTTTTGCATTCTCTTACTACTCTCCTTCCCAAGTCTATGCTTACTACAAGCACACAAGACAACTCACAATTTTGCCAAATATATGAACACATACCAGGCTTTTAGGCCACCATGCTTTTGCACAGAAAACTCCCCTTGGCCCTTTTGTTGTTCCTCCCTTTTTTTTCAGTGCTCCTCGCTAACTTCCTCTCACATAAAATCCCTTGGTCTCAAAAAAGTCAACTTGTCTTTTATGACCCTCCTCAAACTGGGCATCTCACTACCCAAAGCTCTGACAACATTTATGGCACGTTGTGCTACAAAGTATTCATCTCTGCCTGTATCCATCCAGGCATGTCTGGCATGGGATGGATGTTCCATAAATTCTCGGTGAATAAAGGGTACAGGAAGTCTGGGGAAACACTGGTGTGGGGGTCACTGTATCAAGCTTGAAAGGTCATGTAGGGCAGTCTTTATCTCTGGATCCAGAAATACCATATCTAGAAAATTAACCTATATAAATAATTGAGAATGTGTGCAAAGATTTAGCTACAAAGCTCACACTTCATTGCTATTTCAATAGCAAAATCCTGACACAATTTTAATCCTTCGACTGGACCTTAGTTAAATAAATGCACAATGGAATACTAAATACCACTTTAAAACATACATGGAAAAAAAGCATATATGGAAAATATTTAGTGGCATGTCATGACATTTTATTCAAGGAAAAAAGGCTGTTCAAGGAAAAAGGCAGCGTGTTCAGTCTGCTTACGTTTAACACTATATACCAAATTATCAACAGTGGTTTCCAAGGTGTTGGATTTCAATTTTTTATCTTCTTTGTGATTCTGAAAAAAATCTAACTTGTGTACAATGAGTACTAATTATTTTTGTGATTTAAAAAAAAAAAGGATTTAGTTTTCAAAGAAGTGTCCTTTCCTTTCATGGTCTGGCTTCCCTTTGGAGCTGCAACTCTACCTGGAGGCTATTCCTGTTCCAGTCATTCCAGGATGCCCAAGGGTAAGGGCTGCCCAGGTAGCTTAGCCTCATTTCGTAAAATCAAGGCTTGGAAGGCAAAACCAGCTACTCCAGTGAGCAGTGATTTTAAAACCCAAACAGTTCCCAAGATGTGGCCATGTTATAAAACTTTCATCAGCCTATTGCACTTTCCAAGATAAACTCCTCTCAAAATTCTGTGCTGACCCTGAAATGATTTGCCATGGAAGGAGCGTGCCCCATCCAGGAGAAAATCCCAACGCCAGCCTGTTCCTTCCTACCTTGATCTACATTTACTTGGATATTCCACAGCCCGACGCTCCCCCGCCCACTGCACTTCCGGACACACCACACACACACACACTCTCTCTCTCTCTCTCTCTCTCTCTCTCTCTCTCTCTCTCTCTCTTTATCTTAGGGGCTCAGCCCCAGCCAGCAAAGAGCCCGAGGCCTGCAGGGCTGGCCCCACGTCTGAGGCTCTGGATCCCTCTCTAGGGGGTGGGGGGAGCAGCTGCGAACCCAGTGACTTGACTTCCTCCTCCTTCCCGGAGGTCCCCGCCCACATCACCGTCATCAGGTCCCCGAGGAAGTCACGTTCTGGCCTTAGAGCCCTTCTGAAGCTTCTGGGAGGAAAAGGAGGGTGAGGTGGCCAGAGCCCTTGCACAGTCCCAAGAAACAGGGCCCCTAGCTCGCCCTCTGTCACTAATCAGATGGAGATTGGGGCGGGGGGGGGGGGGAGTGATTTTCCCATTGGGTGCATTGTATCTTTCATCTGTCAGAGAAGGTGTTGACCTAAAATGGCTAGGTCCCTTCGCCAGTGTTAGGGTGAGTGCCCAGATGACCCCGGGAGCGCTGCAAAAAAAAAAAAAAAAAAAAAACAATAAAAACGTATTGAAGATCCCCGAAGTGCTAGCAACCACATAAACGCCGTCTTATTTAATTCTCCAACAAATCCCTTATGTTAGGTGTCCCTGATCCCAAGATCAGGTTTGAAACTCGAGGTAGAAGGTCTGTGAAATGCTTTCCAACCTCGTCCACTCCGAGATACACAGGGACAAAACAGATTTTTACGGCACACTGGGGCAAATGAGTGTGCAACAACCAGAAGCCAACTGCCCCCGCTGCCCCGTACAGAGGGGCTCCGTCTCTGTTTACCTGCCCCACCTGTTACCAGTCTGCTGCTGGCTGGGATGAAAGCCTGGAAGAGGCCGACCCAAGAGAAGTATGACCTAGCTGTGTCCAGACAAAGCTGGAATTGCTTCGCAGCTCTTCCTTCTGTTTGACTTCAAGCACGTAACTGGATATTTTTTGAGTCGGCTTCCTCACCTCTAACGCTAATAATAGTACGCACGTCACCGGCCGGTGACCTGAGTGGCGAACGGGACCAAAGGTTGATCTGCGAGCCCGCGCCCGGGGAGCGTGTCCCGCCCGGGCTCCCTGGGTTACCCCGGCGGAGGCCTGGGTGGGAACACAGGGCGGCGCGGGGGCGGCCGGGCGGCGCCGGCGGCCCGGGAGGTTCCGGGCTTCCGCGCAGACTTCTGCGTACCCGGACGGCTGCGTCACAGCCAGAAAGCGCGAGCCGGCCGGCGGGGGTGGGGGCGCGGCGCCGCTGGAAGCCCCGGTGCTCTAACCGAAAGTGCGAGCCCGGACTTCCCGGCCGCGGTCGCCCGGGCGAGTCTGCGGTCCCTCCCACCCCGCCGCGTCCTCGCGGCCGCAGGGGGGCGGGGTGGGGGGAGGGCCGGGGCCGCCGTTCCCGCTCTGCCCCCCACCCCCCTCGGCTCGCGGCCCCAAGTGGAGTCCCGGGGAGCGCGCGGGGGCGGTCCCTGCCGCGGAGAGGGGACGGGCCCCACGCGCTCCTCTCCTCCGCGCCCCTGCAGCTTTCTTGGCCGGGATTCGGGGCCGTCCGGATCCCCGGCGTCCTGGCCGCGCCGTCGCGCCTCACGGTTCCCCAGGGAGGAAGGGTTGGCACTGTGGCGGCCTCCCCCGCCGTCTTTCCAACCCCGGCCAGCCGCCCGACTCGCCTCATTGCACAATCCCTGCCGTGGAATTGCCGCGTGACTCGGACGGGGCCCAAAAATGTTTCCCAGGTTTCCCCCCGCCGGGAAAGGAGCGACTGGGGAACACACTCTACGCCCGGGTGCCTTGCAGCCCTTTACGATGCAGAGCCCGCCCTTTCCAAGGGAAGAAAAGCTCGCTAGCCCGCTGGTACATCCGCTCCAGGTTGAATGCAACTGACATGTTTCTTGTCCCCGTGTGTGTTTTCAGACAGAAAAAGTGTTTGGATCTGTTGCGGGGGAGAGAGATCAGGAACTGGTTTTAAAGGAGGATGAGGAGTGATGTTTAAAGCTGATGTTAAAGTGATGTTTAAAGACGCAATTTTAAGCTCTCCAAGAATCGGTGTTGTTAGCATGAATGGCGCATACCAGGTACTGAATAGAGATTGAATGAATGAACAATTGACGGAGGGATTTAAATGGCTGTGTGTAGACCAATGCATTCATTTTGCAGATGAAGAAATTTAGAGGTTAAGTGACTTCCCCAGGGTCACCCGGCTAACTGGGTATATTTTTTCCCTCTATATGAAAATAAAACGCCTTCTGCAGTAACCTCTTCAAATCCTTACTCCATGCTCTGTTCCTACCCATCTAAAACAAAACAAAACCAAGCAACTCCCAAACACAATACATGCACGTAGTAGGCTAAATTTGAGAACGCCAAAGCAAGATGTTTGCAAGGCATTTTTTTTTCTTATCCCCAGAAGTTAATCGCAAAGTAGGCGAGGAGGAGGAGGAGGAGGAGGAGGAGGAGGAGGAGGAGGAGAAGGAGAAAAAAGGAAGGAAGGAAGGG
>NW_024412388.1:54008158-54072253 GCF_014898765.1 Herpailurus yagouaroundi
GGGGGTAGAGAGAGAATCCCAAGCAGGCTCTGTGGTATCAATGCACAGCCTGATTCAGGGCTCGATTTCACAACCTGTGAGATCATGAGCTGAGCCAAAATCAAGGGTTGGACGCTCAGTTCAACCAACTGAGTCTCCAGGTGCCCCTGGGGCAATCTTTTTTTTAACACTGCTGTCTCTCCCCCTTCTCTACCTCTGATATCTTGAAGGTGAGAACAAATACAAAATTGCTAGAAAAATTTGAAATTCTAGGCAGCTGAGGTAGAATATATTAATTCTGGTTTGATAGTCCTACACAATGTTCATGAAATCAAAGCATCACTTCCTATATTCTCCCATACTGCAGTTTCCAGTTTGCCATTATACCAGGCTACTGAACCTGAACTTTAGAAACACAAAGTGTTGGGGTGCCTGGGTGGCCCAGTCGGTTAAGCGTCCGACTTCAAGCTAGGTCACGATCTCGCGGTCCGTGAGTTCGAGCCCCGCATTAGGCTCTGGGCTGATGGCTCGGAGCCTGGAGCCTGTTTCCGATTCTGTGTCTCCCTCTCTCTCTGCCTCTCCCCCGTTCATGCTCTGTCTCTCTCTGTCCCAAAAATAAATAAACGTTAAAAAAAAAAAAAAAAGAAACACAAAGTGTTGACCCCTATTATTACACTGCTTTGCCGCTTGAGAAAGGGCATCTGATCAAACAAAGTCATCTTTTCCAAGTGAGATCTTAAGAATAACAACCTATTTGGATGCAAGTGATATTTTAAAAATATATTACATATTTCATTCAACACCATTGTGTAATTCATGTTGAATTCTTGCAAAGAAAATACCTCAGGACAATTTCAATTGTTATCAACATTAATTAGTTTAACTACAAGATATTTATCAGTCATGGTGTAGCATTTTGGAATTTAGGAGATCATTAGAAAAAATTACACACCTTCATTTTATAGAGAAACTAAAGGTCATTGAAATTAAACAATACATGGAGTTCCTGACACAGTCAAAATCAGAACTGAGGATTCTGATTTGCCATGTGTTTTACAAAATTATCATCATAGCCTTCATCTCATGAGTGTGTGGTTTTGCATAAGGCATGGTGTTTGGAACCGGCGGTATAAGAAGGTATAAGGAGTTCCCAAAGATTTTATAGTCTAATTGGTGATGTAGGCCAATGTTTCTCAAACCTTAATGTCCACAAGAATCACCTAGAAATCTTACTAAAATGCAGTTTCTGATTTATTGGTTCTGGGATGGGACCTGCTTTGCTACGAACATGCTCCAAGGAGATGCCACTTGCACAGATTACGCTTTGAGTAGCAACGTATAGAACATACAAACATAAAGAGAATTAACAGTCTAGCAATATAAGAGAAACAAAGAGAATAATAAAATCTTCTTAGCCCATCTGAAATGGATGTTCCAAAGCTGATGCTCTTTACTTTAAGGAATGTCCCTCAGACACTCAGAGCATACTACAGGAACCTATTTCTGTCTATGGGAACAGCGTATTAGAAATAAAGCAATAGTGGGGCAAGGAGAAAAGTGATGGCAAGAAATAAAATCCAAGGAAGAGACAGAGACACCGTAAAAAAAATTTTTTTTTAGAAAAATGTGAACTCATGGCAGCCAAGATATCAATACTTCTGGAGAGTATCAATGAAAATGTAGTATTGTATAATAGATTTGGAGCCAAGAAGTCTTTTTTTTTAATGTTTATTTATTTTTGAGAGCAAAAGAGTGGAGGAGGGGCAGGGGGAGGGGGAGATAGGGAATCTCAAGTAGGCTCTGCGCTAATAACAGAGAGCTCCATGCTGGGCTTGAACTCACAAACCTTGAGATCATGACCTGAGCCGAAGTCAGACGCTTAACTGATTGAACCATCCAGGCACCCCTAGAAATCTTAATTCAAGTCCTGGTGGGCCATTTAGGAATTATGTGATCTTTAGGCATATATGTAATCTGTTTAGCTTCAATTTCCCTATCAGGAATAAAAAGAGAGAGAGAGAGAGAGATAGTACCTCCAATCTCCCTGGGTTGAATAATTAAATGTAAAAGCACTTCATGAGGCACTTCATGGTGATTCCCATCTGACTTCTGCTAGGGTCATGATATCCCAGTTCATGGGTTCAAGCCCTGCACCAGGCTCTGTGCTGACAGTTCAGAGCCTGGAGCCTGCCTCGGATTCTGTGTCTCCCTCTCTCTTTCTCTGCCCCCCCCCTCTCTCTCTCAACAATAAATAGACATTAAAAAAATTTAAAGCACTTCACACAGACATGTTGAAGAATGTACAAAGCTTCACAATGTAGTTTACGTTTAGAAACTCAGCAATTTTATTAAAACCAATGCTGTAACAAATAATTCCAACCTTACACAAACTATTCCAGAGAATAGAAAAAGTAGGTACCCTCTGTGACTAATTTTGTGAGGCTGTTATAACCTAGCTGCGATAACCTGATTATGATAATGTATACAAGCAAAGGAAAATAAAAGGCCCAGAATCACTCATTAGCATGACTACTAAAATGCATGACCAAGTTTGATTTTTCTCAGAAAGGAAGGTTGGTTTAACATTAGAAAATCAATTAATGTAATTAATGTGATTAACAGATTAGAGGAGAAAAATCATACGATCATCTCAATTTCAGGAGAAAAAAAGCCTGCATCAAATATTATGCTTAATGATGAGATGCTGAAAGTATTCCATTAGAGATTAGAAACAAAACAGGATTGCCTTACATAATCACTCCTATTTAACACTATATTGGAAGTCCTAGCAGTATTTTGGTTTTATTTGTTTGTTTGTTTTCCCCAGCCATTCTTTGTGTTTTACCTTGGCATTAAATGTAGGAAAGACACACACACACACACACACACACACACACACACACACACACTCATTGGAAAGGACAAAACAAAACCGTCATTATTTGCAAATGATTTGGTTATATATGTAGAAACCTAAAAGAACCTATAGATAAATGATAATAATTCATAAGAGGTTAGCAAGACTGTAGGATACAAAATCAGTATTACCATGGTAGGCAGAATGATGCCCATCTTATCTATAGAGATGTCCAGATCTTAATCCCTGAAATCTGTGAACATGTTTGCCTTAAATGTCAAAAATGACTTTGTAGACATGATTAAATTAATTTAAAATGGTAAGATTATCCTGGATTATCTGGGAGAGCCAAATGTAATCACAAGAGTCCTTAAAACTGAAAAGTGTGTCATAAAAGTCAGCCAACCTGTGACTGGTTTTGAAGATGGAGAAGGGGGGCTACAAACCAGGGCATGTGGATAGCTCTAGAAACTGGAAAGGACAAGGAAACAGATTCTCCCCTAGAGCCTCTAGAGAGCAACATAGCCTTTCCAACATCTTGATTTGGGCCTAGTGGAACTGATTTTGGACTTCAGAACTACAGAACTGTGAGATAATAAATTTCTGTTGTTTTATACCACTAAGTTTGTAGCAACTTGTTACAGTAGCCTTAGAATAATACAATTACAAAGCAACTGATTTCTAAATAACAGTTCATTTGTGGTAGCATCCAAATTTATATGTTAAAAAATTACCCAGGAATAAGTCTAACAAAGTATATGCAAGAAAATTATAAAAATGTTAGTGAATGTTGTTAAAGAGGACCTAGATAAATGGAGATATACTATGTTCATGTACTAGAAGACTTAACATTTTAAAGATGTGAATTCTTCCCCAAACTGATCTATAGATTTAATTCCAATTACAGTTAAAATCCCAGAAGACTTTTTTGGTGGAACTTGACAACTTGATCTACAATATATATGAAAGTCAAAAAGCCAAAAAGAGCCAAGACATTCTTGAAGAAGAAGATAGGGACTTGCCATCAAGATATTAAAATTTATACAGTCATTATAATTAAGATAGTATAGTATCAGTCTAAGCATAGAAAAATAAATCAATGAACTTGGAGAGGCCAGAACTAGATCCACAAATATATAGAAAAAGGGGCACTGCAGAATAAAGGAGAAATCATGGAGCCTGCAGTAAATAGTGCTGGGATGACTGGGTATTTAGTTATAAAAATAAAATTGGATCCTTAATTCATACCATACATATAAATAATCTCCAGGTGAATTAAAATCTAATGTAAAAGGCAAACCATAAAAATTTTAGAAAATAATATAGGAGAAAATATTCATGACCCTGGGGCAGGGAAAGTTTTCTTAAGACATAAAATGTATAGGGGCGCCTGGGTGGCGCAGTCGGTTAAGCGTCCGACTTCAGCCAGGTCACGATCTCGCGGTCCATGAGTTCGAGCCCCGCGTCGGGCTCTGGGCTGATGGCTCGGAGCCTGGAGCCTGTTTCCGATTCTGTGTCTCCCTCTCTCTCTGCCCCTCCCCCGTTCATGCTCTGTCTCTCTCTGTCCCAAAAATAAATAAACATTGAAAAAAAAATTTTTTTTTAAATAAAAAAGACATAAAATGTATAAACATAAGACAAAAGATTGGTAAATTAGACTACATTAAAATTGAGAATATTTATTCATCAAAAAACGTAATAAAATAACCTACCATCCACTAGAAGGAGATGCATATTTGCGACAGATTTAAGTGATAAAAGAGTAGTATCAAAAATATACAAAGAAGACTTGGGAATTATGAATAAGAGACAAACACAAAATAGGAAAATGGACAAAAGACAAAAACAGATATCTCACAAAAGGAGAAACTCAAATAGCCATTAAACACATGAAAAGATGTTCATCCTTAGGAATAAGGAGTAAAATGCAAAGTAAAACCACACTGAAATATTTTTACATCTCCACCAGATTGATGAAAGGAAGTCTGGCCATTCCAAACGTAGAAAATGCTGTGGAACAATGGGAACTCTTATACATTGCAGGTAAGAGCATAAATTTGCAGTAGCATTTAAAAAAACAGTTTGCATTACTTAGTAAGACTGAGTGTGTAAAGATCCTATGATTCTTCTCCCAGTTGTATACTTTCAACTAGAAACTCTGGCAGTAGGAAATATATACATGGACGTTTATAGCAGCATTGTTCGTGATAATAGTAACAAACTGGAAGCATCCAAATGTCCACCAAAGGTTGAATATACAACTGTAGTATATTCATGCAGGTACTATTATACAGCAATGAATATAATGAACAGCTGCCCACACCAACATAGATATTGCAAACACAGTGTTGAAAGAAGCAAGACCCTGAAGAAAATATACAATATGACTCTGTTTATACTAAGTTTAAAACAGGCAAAACTAAACACTCTTGTTTAGGGATTCACATAGGTCACAAAACTAAAGAAAAGAAAACTAAGGGGATAATTACCCTAAAATTCAGAACATTGATTACTTCAGTGGTGTAGGGAGGGGAGAGCAATTGAGGAGGCCCACCCAAGTTTCTCTGATGAGGAAAATGTTCTTTTCTTAACCTGAGGGGGGTGCTAGAGAGAATTCTTGGATTATTTTTATTCTTCCTTCCGATGGTACACTTATGTCTTCTACATTCTTATGTGAGCATGATTAATTTCAACAAAAACTACTCAACCAAAAACAAAACAAAAATTACACTGGAGGTTTTATACGTGGAAACAAGGGGCTTAGTTCTAAACCAAAATAAGATCATCCCAAGTTTAGCAGTAAGTATAATTCACAAACTCTTTTGATCTGACACCAGCCACATCCATTTCAGAGCATACCACAATTGAATTTGTTGCACCAACCTTGATGTCCATACCAACATAGAGGTAAAGAATGAGTGTGGGCTTTATGGCAGGAGAGATTTTATCTCTGCACACAAGTGTGAGAAAGCAACAGAGAAAAGTGTTTCTTAACATGGAGAGAACTGAACTCGGTAAACTGAAATCTTATTTGGTAACCTAACTGATAAATCATTAAGCCCCATGAGTAGCTCACTAAATCATAAACTTAGCTTTCCCTTCTGCAAAGACTGAAATATTTTTACAGTCTAGCATCTGAATTTGAAAATATCTTTAGGTCCAGGTGGTTTGCTTCATAGCTTTTCTTGAATTAAAACAGTTTCCATTCTTGGGGCACTTGGGTGGCTCAGTCGAGCGTCCAACTCTTGATTTCGGCTCAGGTCATGATCTCACAGTTTCATGGGTCGGGCCCCACATCAGGCTCTGTGCTGGCAGTGCTGAGCTGTTTGAGATTCTCCCTCTCTCTTTTCCCCTCCCCTGCTCGCATGCTGTCTCCCTCAAAATAAATAAGCTTAAAAAAAAGTTTCCACTCTTAAAGGAGGACTCATATCTGACATCTCATTTTTCCCTTCAAAGAGGAGGCTTATTTGATTCTGTTTTAGTAACTGGTGCTCATTAGTTGAGATGAACCTATAGTTTCTCTGAATTATGCCTTCATATAAAATGTTTGATCTTCAGGGCATCTGGGTGGTTCAGTAGTTTAAGTGTCTGGCTCTTGATTTTCACTCAGGTCATGATCTCATAGTTTGTGAGTTCAAGCCCTGTGTCGGGCTCTGTGCTGGCAGTGTGGAGCCTGCTTGGGATTCTTTCTCTTCCTCTCTCTCTGCCCCTCCCCCACTCGTGCTCTGTCTCAAAATAAACAAACATTAAAACAAAATAAAAATAAAATAAGATATTTGATCTTCATGTTTAGTTTGAATCATCCAGAAATGACTAAATAATAATACACTCAATTTAATAAGCTAGGTAATTTCTGTCAGCTGCCTTAGAAAGGTCCATCCAAAATGGTTAAAAATTTAAAAAGTAAGAAAAGTCCTGATCTTTATCTTCCTCATCTGGAATTCCTCTTTGCATAGCAATATTGGATACTCATGAGTTTGAAACAAAGTGGCCAAAATGAATGGTTTAAGTGAGTGGGCCAAGGCATGCAGGCTCAGGCCCTCACAGATCAGAGTAACTAGGGCTCAACCTTCAAGGAATATACAACAGGATCCACTTTTATGACTGTAAATAGGAAAAACCAGCTTTAGTAAACTCAGTTTTGACAGAATGCAAGGCAGGAGTGTAACTGGGTCCTTTGATGGAAGAAGATCCATGTGCTATTTGGGAAAATACCCAGACTGTGTTTCATCTCCTCTCTGTAAGTCCATCTCATTCTTCTGCCTCTACCAGCCTGCTTTGGCTGAATTTCTTGCCCCCAAGGATCAGAAAAACCATCCCATAGCTCCCATGGTGACCCAACTCTGGCTATGTGGACAGATGCTCACTTTTGGTCCCAATTCAAGTTCTTCAGGGAGACTGTGATTGGCACAGCTTTGGTGTGGTATCAATTCCTGGTCTAAATAATTGTAATCAAGTAGGAAACCAGGAATCCACTTCTGTGAGATGGACAGACCACCCCGTTGTCACCTACTACAGAATAATAGGACAGAAAAGCCAAGGGGAGTAGGGAGACCTTTCCTAGTCAAAGGCCTGAAGGCAAAAATGTGTATGGTGTGTTCTAGTAATATCACGTAAGACAATTTGTCTAGGTGTGGAGTTTGTGCAAAAGCAGTGCCAAGTGACAGAAACAAAGAAATAATTTGGGATCACACTGGAGAAATTCCTGGATGTCAAGCTAAAAGGCTTAAATTTCTATAGACTTTTTCACTTGAACTTTATAGGTCCAATGAGTATAACAGGTCTTAATAAAAAACATGTATATTTGAGGCACCTGGGTAGCTCAGTCTGGTAAGCATCCAACTCTCAATTTTGGCTCAGGTCATGATCTCCTGTTTCATGGGTTCAAGCCCCACATTGAGCTCAAAGTTGACAGCATGGAGCCTGCTTGGCATTCTCTTTCTCTCCCCATCTCTCTGCCCCTCCTCTGTTTTCTCTCTCTCTCTCTCTTAAAATAAACAAATTAATTTTTAAAAAATGTATATTCATGAAGTCTTTGAAGGTCAGAAAGTCCGTTTAAATGTTCATGTTTATTATAAAATTGTTTATAATAATAAAAAGTTGGAATCAACATGTATAGCCATCAGTAGAAGAATGTTTAAAGAACTGACAGTATCTATCCTACAAAATTTCCTGTGGTCACTAAAAGGAATGATGTCAAGCTGTGGTCATTAACATGAAAAGGCCTATTAACTATTAACAGTAAAATTATTCACGGAAAAAAAGCAAGTAGCAGATACGTATAATACAATTCCATTTATAGTAAAGTATTTTTAAAAAACCAGCTTTTAAACAGGTAGAAACATTTCTGAAAGAACATTCATGAAACTGTTAATGTGGTTTCCCCTGGGGAAGGAAGTGGGATTAATGAGTGGGTGGGGTAGAGATGAAGAGTGACAGTCATCTTACTATGTGTCATATGCTTAAAAAGATAAAAGTACAAATACATCCTTAGACATTTTTTAAAGTTAATTTCATCTGCAATAAGACAGGCATAAGGATATGTACTTAGACTCAGAAAGTAGAATAATATTACCTTTAATTCCTTTTTTAAAAAATTTGTTAACGTTTATTTATTTTTGAGAGACAGAGACAGAGCATGAGCAGGGGAGGGGTAGAGAGGGAGGGAGACTCAAAATCCGAAGCAGGCTCCAGGCTCTGACCTGTCAGCACAGAGCCTGATGTGGGGCTCAAACCTATGCACCATGAGATCGTGACCTGAGCCGAAGTGGGACACTTAACCAACTGAGCCACCCAGACACCCCTAACATTACCTTTCATTCCTGAAGCAGCTCACAGTTTACAACTGTGATAACCAGCCCTTGCTATGTTTCAGGTACCTTTTTTTTTCTTTTTTAACTTTTTTGTTTGTTTTTGATAGAATGCGAGCACAGGAGGAGCAGAGCTAGAGGGAGACACAGAATCTGAAACAGGCTTCAGGCTCTGAGCTGTCGGCACAGAACATGACGTGGGGCTCGAACTCACAGACCATGAGATCATGACCTGAGCCAAAGTCGGACACTTAACTGACTGAGCCACCCAGGTGCCCCAATTCCAGGTATCTTTTAAACCTTTCCATATGCTAACTCATTTAATTCTCACAAAGACCCTGTGAGTTAGGTACTGTTATTCTCTCATCTTACTGATGAGGAAACTGGGGAAACAGAGAAGATGATTTAGTGGTCCAGGCTCACAGAGATAGTAAGTGGCAGAACTGAAATTTGAATGCAGGCATTTTGCCTGTTGAATCTCAGCTCTTGATCACTTTTGCTAAACTACACTTATACAAAAGCATTTTCACATACATTGACTTGTGTTGACTTGTGTGCCCCCAAGCATCTATTGTCCGCCATGTCACATGGGAGAAAACTAGGACCCATATCTTGGTGTACTGTAATTGCTTGTTTTCATGTTCACGTCCACACCAGACCCTGAGCTCTATTATGCAGGAATCTGTTTTGTGGTTGGTTTTTGCACATTGGCACACAGGAAGGGGGAAATGAAGGATTTTGAATTCTGTGGTGGTTTAAAATGTCCAAAATTCTTTGACACTACCTTTAAGAGGGTGAGCCTAATTCTCTTCTCCTTGGTTATGAGCTGGACTTAGTGGCTCATTTCTAATGAATAGAATGAATCAAAAGTGGCAGTGTGTGACTTCAGAGACTAGGACATAATAGGCATGGTGGCTTCCTGCTCACTCTCTTATCTCCTGCTTACTTGGTCTGAGGGAAGCCAAGTTACAATGTCATGAGGAACTGAGGCATCCTGCTAATATGGGAGTAAACTTTGAAGTTCAGCCTCAGTCAAGCCTTCAGGTGATTGTACCCCCTCTTTCATATGGTCTTTAACCTCCTAGGAGACCCTGAGCCAGAATCACAAGATAAGCTACTTGGAAAATTTATGACCTATAGAAATGGTGAAATAGTAAGTGTTCATTATCTTAAGCCACTAAATATTGGCATAACTTATTACACAACAATAAATTTAAATAATAATAAATTATTATTTAATACAAATAATACAAATGCTTTTGATTAGAAAATAATATTGGGGCGCCTGGGTGGCGCAGTCGGTTAAGCGTCCGACTTCAGCCGGGTCACGATCTCGCGGTCCGTGAGTTCGAGCCCCGCATCAGGCTCTGGGCTGATGGCCCAGAGCCCGGAGCCTGCTTCCGATTCTATGTCTCCCTCTCTCTCTGCCCCTCCCCAGTCCATGCTCTGTGTCTCTCTGTCCCAAAAATAAATAAACGTTGAAAAAAAAATTTAAAAAAAAAAGAAAATAATATATGTATATATCTGTAACTTGGATATTTATGGAATGTACTAATATGCCTTTTTCTTTTACATTTTCATGCATATGACGTTTTCCTTACTTGGCCTGAGGCCTCTATTTACCTGAGAGTGCTGTGTGCAGAGTGGGATTAGGATTGTTAAAGCCGGAATTACTAAAAGAGGGCTAAAAATCAGCTTCTGGCATCCCAAATAGGATTTTTGATCAAAATAGTTAATTAGGAAGCCAGAAAAAAAGGTGAAAGACAAGAAATTGTCCACATTCCTTTTCCTAGCATTGACATATGAAGGATTAAACCTGGTAGACCAGATCATGGAGTTTCTTCTTTAGCACAGTTAAGACTACTGTGCACCTATGATGACTAGACCATTGAGCTTGCTGTCCTCGGACAGAACTAGGATATGACATTGAGCCAGCAGCACAAGGGTTGGGCCCAGAGGAGCAAAGAGCAGAACAGAGGGTACAAAGAGGGCCCAGTTTGAGCTCCATTAGTTCCTGTGTGGTGGGGAAGGGACCGGGGCTTCCTGCAACTCCTACAGAGGACATAGAACATGGCTGAGTGGAGAGACACTAGTTCAGCCATGAGGGTGGTCAAGGTGACCCATGGCAGAAGTAGAAATGAAGACAATGAGTAAAGGACTTGGAGAGATTCAAAGAAGTCTGTGGTGCTGGTGCTGATGAGAACCATGGTGGGCCAGTGGTAGCTGAGGTATACCACCAACTCCTGACCAAGTGGAGAAAAACGACCATCCTATGAAATACTCCACTTTGATTTGAGTAACAGATAACACCAGAAAACCAGAGATACCCCTGTGAGACCTCAGTGGACGCCAGTCCACAGGCCGGTCTTGGGACCGGCTTACTCCAGACGCTTGACTACAGAAACTGACAACTAAAAATGCTGGATTGAATATAAAGATAACATATAAATATAATATATAAGATATATATTATATATAAAATAATATAAAATATTATTTAAGTATTAAAATTATTTTAAATACACTTATAATAAAAGTATCAAAACACAATTGAAATCTTTTTTTAACTTTTATTTATTTTTTAAATTTACATCCAAGTTAGTTAGCATATAGTCCAGCAATGATTTCAGAACTAGATTCCTTAATGCCCCTTACCCATTTAGCCCATTCCCCCCTCCCACAACCCCTCCAGGAACCCTCTGTTTGTTCTCCATATTTAAGAGTCTCTTATGTTTTTGTCCCCTCCCTGTTTTTATATCATTTTTGCTTCCCTTCCCTTATGTTCACCTGTTTTGTCTCTTAAAGTCCTTGTATGAGTGAAGTCATATGATTTTTGTCTTTCTCTGGCTGACTAATTTCGCTTAGCATAATACCCTCCAGTTCCATCCACGTGGTTGCAAATGGCAAGATTTCATTCTTTTTGATTGCCAAGTAATACTCCATTGTATATATATATATATACCACATCTTCTTTATCCATTCATCCATCAATGGACATTTGGGCTCTTTCCATACTTTGGCTATTGTTGATAGTGCTGCTATAAACATGGGGGTGCATGTGCCCCTTTGAAACAGCATACCTGTATCCCTTGGATAAATAGCTAGTAGTACAATTGCTGGGTTGCAGGGTAGTTCTATTTTTAATATTTTGAGGAACCTCCATACTGTTTTCCAGAGTGACTCCACCACTTTGCATTCCCACTGGCAGTGCAAGAGAGATCCTCTTTCTCCACATCCTCGCCACATCTGCTGTTGCCTGAGTTGTCAATGTTAGCCATTCTGACAGGTGTGAGACTCACACAGGTGTGAGTCAGAATCTCATTGTGGTTTTGATGTGTATTTCCCTGATGATGAGTGATGTTGATTTTTTCATGTGTCAATTGGCCATCTGGATGTCTTCTTTGGAAAAGTGTGTATTCCTGTCTTTTGCCCACTTCTTCACTGGATTATTTGTTTTTTGGGTGTTGACTTTGATAAGTTCTCTATAGATTTGGGGTACTAACCCCGTATCTATATGTCGTTTGCAAATATCTTCTCCCATTCTGTCGGTTGCCTTTTAGTTTTGCTGATTATTTCCTTTGCTGTGCAGAAGCTTTTATTTTGATGAGGCCCCAGTAGTTCATTTTTGCTTTTGTTTCCCTTGCCTCTGGAGACGTGTTGAGTAAGAAGTTGCTGCGGCCAAGGTCAAAGAGGTTGTTGCCTGCTTCCTCCTCGAGGATTTTGATGGCTTCCTGTCTTATGTTTAGGTCTTTCATCCATTTTGAGTTTATTTTTGTGTCTGGTGTAACAAAGTGGTCCAGGCTCATTTTTCTGCATGTCGCTGTCCAGTTTTCCCAGCATCACTTGCTGAAGAGACTGTCTTTATTCTATTGGATATTCTTTCGTGCTTTGTCAAAGATTAGTAGGCCATACGTTTGTGGGTCCATTTCTGGGTTCTCTATTCTGTTCCATTGACCTGAGTGTCTGTTTTTGTGCCAGTACCGTACTGTCTTGATGATTACAGCTTTGTAATACAGCTTGAAGACTGTGATTGTGATGCCTCCTGCTTTGGTTTTCTTTTCCAAAATTGCTTTGGCTATTTGGGGTCTTTTGTGGTTCCATACAAATTTTAGGATTGTTTGTTCTGGCTCTGTGAAGAATGCTGGTATTATTCTGATAGGGATTGCATTGAATGTGTAGATTGCTTTGGGTAGTGTTGACATTTTAACAATATTTGATCTTCCTATCCAGGAGCATGGAATCTTTTCCCATTTTTTGTGTGTGTGTCTTCTTCAATTTCTTTCATAAGCTTTCTATAGTTTTCAGTGTATAGATTTTTCACCTCTTTGGTTATATTTATTCCTAGGTATTTTATGGTTTTTGGTGCAATTGTAAATGGGATCGATTCCTTGATTTCTCTTTCTGTTGCTTCATTGTTGGCGTGTGGGAATGCAACTCTAAAATATTTTTTTAATGTTTCAAATTTTTATTTAGATTCTAGTTCATTAACATATAGTTTATTAGTTTCAGGAGTAGACTTTAGTGATTCATACTTATGTATAACACCCAGTGCTCATCCCAACGAGTGCCCTCCTTAATTCCCGTTACCCAATTAGTCCATCCCCTCTGTGCCACTCCCCCCACCTGCCATAGACTTCCCCTCCAGCAACCCTCAGTTTGTTCAAATCTAAATTATACTGAGTACAAGCTACTTTTTCCCTGAGAGCATTTGCTAATCCAGCGAATTTGAGCCTCTATCTGCCTAAGGTGTAAAGTACAAAAGGAAATGCACCAGTGGAACTAGGAATTCACAGGCTATGCTTTCCCCAATTCTGCCAACTTGAATTGTATACTGGTGAAGCCCATAGGGATTGAATGTGACAAATACAAACCCATTTTGAGAAGTCATCTTCCTCCTCGGCCTCAAAGTATTTACATAAATAATTTTCAAGGTCAATGAGCAGCACACAGTAAAAAACAACTAAGCACATGAATAAACAAGCACCATGTATAAAAGTTAAAAGAAACAATAGTAGAAATAGAGTGAAAAAGACTTCAGACACTGGAATTATCAGACATAGATTAAAAAAAACAATTATATCTGGGAAGCCTGGATGGTTCAGTCAATTAAGCATCCAACTCTCGATTTGGCTCCGGTAATGATCTCACAGTTCATGGGCTCAAGCCGGCATTGGGCTCCAAACTGACAACCTGGAATCTGCTTGGGATTCTCTCTCTCCCTCTTTCTCCCTGCCCCTCCTCTGCCCCTCCTCTCTCAAAATAAATAAATAAATAAACGTTAAAAAAAATAAAAACAATTATATCTCTGTTATTAAAGATATAAAAGGTACACTTGAAAATATCTTCAGGATACTGGAAACTATAAAATGTGACCAAGAAGATTTTAGGAAGAACCAAATAAAATTTCTAGAAATGAAAATCACAACTACTGAAATTAAAAACAAAACAAAAACCAGTGCTTTAACAGCATATTGGACGTAAATGAAAAGAGAATTAGAGAACAGGAAGTTTAAGTCATGAGATTTTACAGAAGGCAGCACAGAAATGCAAGGAAATGGAATATATCAAAAAGAGATTAAGATTTATGCAGGGGTGCCTGGTGGCTCAGCCGGTTAAGCATCTGACTCTCGATTTTGGCTCAGATCATGATCTCACAGTTCACAGGTTTAAGCCCTGTGTCTGGGTCTGTGCCACTGCTGCAGAGCCTGTTTGGGATTCTCTCTCTCTCTCTTTCTCTCTCTTGACATAAATAAAAATAAACTTAAAAAATAAGATTTATGGAAAAGAGAATGGAAAAGTCTAGTGTACATTTAATTAGTTCTAGAAGGAGAGGAAAGAGATGACATGGCAGAGATAAGATTTGAAGAAATAATGGTTCATACTTTTTCAGAGCTAATAAATGATATCAATTCACACACTCAAAAAGCTAAATACATCCTATACAGGAAAAGAGAGGGGAAGGGAAGGCGAGGCGAGGCAAGGTGAGGGAAGGGAAGGGGAGGGAGGGGGAGGGAAGGAGGGGGAGGGAATGGAAGGGAGGGGAAGGGAGAGGAGGAAGGGGATGAGAGGAAAGGAAGGAGAGAAGGAAGGAGGGAGGGAGGGAAGGAAAGAAAGCAGGGAGGGAAGCAAGGAGGAAAGAATGAAATAACTTTGAGAAATGAGAAATGAGAAAACTTCAAACCAAGACTCCTCACCATAAAACTAATGAATAGCCAGAGCAGGGGTGGGCGGGGAATTGGAGGTAGGGTGGAGACTGGGGTGGGGTATGGGTGGAGATCACTGTCAAAGCAACAAGCAGCTAGACTGACAACTGACTTCTCCATAGAATCAATGGAAAGCATGGGGTGCTTCACCATGGGGTGAAGGAAAATACCTATTAACCTATTATTTTATTCTTAGTGAAAACATCTTTTAAGAATGAGAACACAATATAAACATTTAAAAATCAATTAGAACACAGAGAGTTAGTTTGCTACTAGTCAGACCCTCCAAAAAGGGAATTCTGAAGGATATCATTCTGGAAGAAAGAACATGATCTCAGATGGAAGCTCTGAAATGAAAGAAAGAATGAAGAATAAAGAAAGTGGTAAATAATGTAGATAAATCTATATAATGCAATGTTACACATAATACAACATTAATAATGTCTTAGATTGAAAACTAAGAAGTTAGGGATACCTGGGTGGCTCAGTCGGTTATGCGTCCAACTTTGGCTCAGGTCATGATCTCACGGTTCATGGGTTCGAGCACCACATCGGGCTGTGTGCTGACACCTCAGAGCCTGGAGCCTGCTTCGGATTCTGTGTCTCCCTCTCTGCCCCTCCCCCACTCGTGCTCTGTCTCCCTCTCTCTCTCTCTCAAAAATAAATAAACATTAAAAAATTTTAAAGAAATAAAGATGAAGAGTTATATTAACAAAAGTAAAAGCATGCAAACTAGGAAGAGAATAGAGTTAGTGTCTTTGCAGTATCTAGCACAAAAACAGCATTATTGGCTAACTTGAATTGATGGGTCATTTAGCTAGCTGCTAAAAAAAACAGACAAAGAATGTGGCCAATAAATTGATTGGTAGAGGGGAGAAAATGGAATGATTAAAAAAATCATCAATTCAAAACAAAGAAGAGAAAAAGAATAATAGAACAAGTGAGACAAAGAGAAAGCAAAGCATTTGTGGTTAATTTAGAACATATTAGTTATTGGGGCACCTGGGTGGCTCAGTCGGTTAAGTGTTCAGCTTTGGCTCAGGTCATGATCTCACGGTCCGCGTGTTTGAGCCTCACATCCGGCTCTGTACAGACAGCTCAGAGCCTGGAGACTGCTTTGGATTCCATGTCTCCCTCTCTCTCTGCCTCTCCCCCATTCATGCTCTGTCTCTCTTTCTCTCTCAAAAATAAACAAACATTAAAAAAATTTAAGATATTAGTTATTAACACTAATTAATGCAATAAAACATAAATGGGTAAAATGTATCAGTTATAAAACAGAGGTTTTCAGACTGAATAAAAAAAACTAATATACAAACAGATGACATAGAAATACATATACTCTGCAAATACAAACAGAAAAGAGCCAGCATTCTTATATCACTAGTACTCTCAACAGATTTTAAGGCAAAAAAAAAAAAGCATTATTGAAAGCAATTTGGCTATTACTCAAAAAGATAAACACAGGGGCGCCTGGGTGGCGCAGTCGGTTAAGCGTCCGACTTCAGCCAGGTCACGATCTCGCGGTCCGTGGGTTCAAGCCCTGCATCAGGCTCTGGGCTGATGGCTCAGAGCCTGGAGCCTGTTTCCGATTCTGTGTCTCCCTCTCTCTCTGCTCCTCCCCCGTTCATGCTCTGTCTCTCTCTGTCCCAAAAATAAATAAACGTTGAAAAAAAAAATTAAAAAAAAAAAAAGATAAACACAGAATTACTATATGACCCAGCAATTCCACTCTGAGGCATATAGCTAAAAAAATGGAAAGCAGGGACTCAAAAGATACTTTTACACCATGTTCATTGTTCACATCAGCCAGAAGGTGGAAACAACCCTACTATTCAACAAATCAATTGCTAAACAAAATGCAGTGTATACATATAACGGAGTATTATTTAGCCATAAAAAGGAATGGAGTTCTGATATATATGCCACACATATATGGATGAACCTTGAAAACAGATGCTAAGTTGAAATAAGCCAGAAATAAAATGATAAATATTGTATGATTTCACTTACATGAAATATCTAGAACAGGCAAATTCATAGAGACAGAAAAATAGATTTGTCAGGTGGGGAGGAAGGGAACATGGGGAATTTTTGCCTAATGGTTACAGTTTCTATTTGGGGTAATGGAAATGTTTTGTAACTACATAGCGATTATGGTTGCACAATATGGTGAATATAATTAACGCCACTGAATTGTATACTTAGAAATGGTTAAAATGGCAAAGTTAATGTTATATATATTTTACAACAATAAAAATTTACTAAGATAAAGACAGTCCCTTAACAATACAATTTCAATTTTCACTTATATTTAAAATTTATATATACCTACCAACATCCTCAAACTATATAAGAGAAAATCAGAACTATAAGGAGAAATAGACAAACCCACAATTATATGGGAAACTTAAAAATAATAGATAGAATAAGACAAGAAAAACTACCTAATAGGGACGCATAGGTGGCTCAGTCGGTTAAGCATCTGACTTCGGCTCAGGTCATGATCTCATTGTTTGAGAGTCGGGCTCTGTGCTGAGGATTCTGTGTCTCCCTCTCTCTCTTTGCCCCTCCCCCCCCTCAAAAATAAATAATAAACATTAAAAATAAAGAAAAATTACTTAATAGATGATTCAAACGATGATGCTTAATACAGTTGACCTAGCTGAGATATATATATTACATGAAACAACTGCAAAACAAATACTCCAAAGTCCACACACAACATTTCAAAAATGGACTCATGAGATCATTAAAACATGGATGGACATAACACAGAGGGTGATCAAACTATAAATAAATAATAAAAAGATAAACAGAACATCCCCATGTATTTGTAAATTTACTCATAATGGAAATTTTAAAAAATGGTTTTCTATTGAATAATAAACTCACACCTATTGAAAACATGTAGGATACAGCTAAAAAGTACTTAGAGGGCTGATTTATAGCCTTAAATGTGATATATTAGGGGGGAAAAGGCAAAAAAGAAAAAAGAAGAGAAAGAAAAAAGGCCAAAACTTAATGAGATAAGCAACCACCTCAGGATATTAGAAATAAACAGAAAGTAGTAGAAAAGAAATAATAAATAAGTACAAAAATACATGAAATAGAAAAAACATGTAATAGGAATAATTAAGGGGCATGTGGGTGGCTCAGTCGGTTGAACATCCGACTTCAGCTCAGGTCACGATCTCACAGTCTGTGTGTTCAAGCCCCGCATCGGGCTCTGTGCTGACAGCTCAGAACTTGGAGCCTGCTTTGGATTCTGTGTCTCCCTCTCTCTCTGCCCCTCCTCTGCTCATGCTCTGTCTCTCTCTGTCTCAAAAATACATAAAAACATTTAAAAAAGTTTTTTAAAAAAGGAGTAATTAAGCCAATCCTTGGTTCTTTGAGAAGGCTAATAAAGTTGTCAAATATTTCATGAGACTATAAGAGAGACAGACAGACAGAGAGGATGGATACATACACACACAAAAAAACTATCAAGATTGGAAAGGAGCATACTACTCCAGAGGCTGCAGACACTGAATAAAATCACAAAAGGATATAATGAATGATGTAATGCTGATACATTTGAAAATGTAATAAGCTATACGGACTAATTTTCTAGGGGAAAAATTAGCAAAGCCTACAACAGCTGAAAAACCTGAAAACTCCTATAACCATTAAAAAATTGAATCAATCATAGAAAATCCTTAAAGAAAACTCTAGGACCAGGAGGCTTTAATGTGAGTTCTACCAATGTTTTAAGGAAAAGGTATTCTACTATTATATAAACATAAAATAAAAGAATTCTCAAACCCGTAATAAGGTACTAAAACTCATGGGCATTATGACAAAATATAAATAATCACAGGCTAATTTGATCTACCGACATTAATTGAAAAATCTGAAACAAAATATTAGCAAACTGAATCCAGCAATACAAAAGGATAATATATATATATATATAAAACAAAGTGGATTTATCCTAGAATACAAAATTGGTTTAACATTAAAAAATAAATCAATATAGGAGAGTCTAGGTGGCTCAGTCAGTTAAGCGTCTGACTTCAGCTCAGGTCATGATCTCACAGTTTATGAGTTCGAGCCCCACATCGGGCCCTGTTCTGACAGCTCAGAGCCTGGAGCCTGCTTCTGATTCTGGGTCTCCCTCTCTCTCTGCCCCTCCCCCATCCCTCTCTCTCTCTCTCACTCTCAATAATACATAAACATTTAAAACTTTAATAAATAAATAAATACATACATACATACATAAATAAAATCTGTCATATTAGTAAAGGTGAAAAACCATATGACTACTTCAGTATATTCAGAAGAGGTAAATAGTAAAAAAAAAAAAACAAAACAAAAAACAGTATGTACACTTAATTTTAAATTTCATCAAACTTGAAAAAAAGGGAACTTTAAAATCATTTCAAAGCTATCTACAGAAAATCTATAGCCAATATCATTCTAAATAGAAACACTGAAAGCTTTCTCTCTGAAATAAGGAAAAATAAAAAGATGCTTACCATCATCTCTTCTATTTAACACTGGTAGTTTCTCAAAGGTTAGTTGCAATGTAGAATCTGAAATCACATCAGTGAACTATGTACTCTGTTCATTAAAATCTTTGAACTCATTAAAACTATGTACTCTGGGGCGCCTGGGTGGCGCAGTCGGTTAAGTGTCCGACTTCAGCCAGGTCACGATCTCGCGGCCCGTGAGTTCGAGCCCCGCGTCGGGCTCTGGGCTGATGGCTCGGAGCCTGGAGCCTGTTTCCGAATCTGTGACTCCCTCTCTCTCTGCCCCTCCCCCATTCATGCTCTGTCTCTCTCTGTCCCAAAAATAAATAAAAAAAAAAACGTTGAAAAAAAAAAAAACAACTATGTACTCTGTTCATTAAATCTGGTCTCTAACTCTGAATGAAACTTTCACCTATGCATGACTTTTTAATATCATGCATTGGTCATTTGGTAAATATTGGTTCACTGAGTTACACAGATTTTCCAAATGTTAACACATTTCCTTATATCAGAAATTTCACATTTGTTAATATTGCTACTGATGTTATCAGAAAAAGATGTATTTAAGGTACAATTACTTATGATTTAATACAATTAATTGTTACTACTTCATTTATTGATTTTATTGTTTTAAAGATATTCTTGGGGCTCCTGGGTGGCTCAGTCAGTTAAGCGTCTGATTTCAGCTCAGGTCATGATCTCACGGCTGTGAGTTCGAGCCCTGTGTCGGGCTCTGTGCGGACAGCTCAGAGCCTGGGGCCTGCTTCGGATTCTGTATCTCCCTCTCTCTCTGCCCCTCCCCTGCCCATGCTCTGTCTCAAAAATAAACACTAGAAAAAAAATTTTTAAAGATATTCTTCAGTGAAACTGTCATTTTTCTTGGTAAGTGGTATTGTAGAATACAGTAACTACCAGTACGGTTTGGTACCACTGCCTTAATTTGTGCTAAGCCTCCAGCCTTTTCTCCACCACTGCTTTTGCTCCATCAGTGCAGATGTTAACACACTGAAAAAGACAAATAGCACATTAGTTTTATTATAAAAATAGTTTTGTCCTCATAGACCTTTAAGATAACCAGGGACCTTCAGGTGTCCATGGACCACTCTTTGAGAACCACTGCTCCAGGGTGCAAGCCTAGGAGTGAAGCTGCTGGGTCAGAAGATAGGTATAACTTTGTACTAGAGAGTGCCACACTTTTTCAAAAACAGTTGTACTAATTTATATCCCCACCAATAGCTTAAAAGAATTCCCACTATCAAACATCAACACCACTAGTCGGGATGGTGTTAGTACCTTACTGTGGTTTCCTGTTGCATTTCCCTCGTTACTAATGAGGAAAACAAGTTGGAGCAAGTCGTCGGATATTTTTTTAGGCTTTGTAGATATTCTCTTTTATGAGGTGCCTATTTAAATCTTCTGCCCATTTTCTTTCTTTTTTTTTTTTAATATTTATTTATTTTTGGGTGAGCACAAACAAGGGAGGGGCAGAGAGAGGGAGACAGAGAATCCGAAGTGGGCTCCATGCTGACAGGCTGAAAGCAGTGAGCCTGATGTGGGGCTCGAACTCAGGAACTGTTGAGATCATGACCCGATCTTCTGCCCATTTTCTATTGGGCTACCTGGTTTTTTCATAATGACTTGTAGGAGTTATTTGGTTTTTTAAGCATAATTAACACATAGTGTTGTATTAGTTTAATGTGTACAATATAATGATTCCATGACTCTATGCATTACTCAGTGCTCATCAAAGTAAGTACTTTTAATTCCCTTTATCTATTTCACCCGTCCACCAACCATCTCCTCTTCAGCAACCACCAGTTTGCTCTCTGCATTTAAGAGGATGGTTTTTGGTTTCTTTTTTCTTTGTTCATTTGTTTTGTTTTTTAAATTCTGCATGTGAAAACATATGGTATTTGTCTTTCTCTGACTGACTTATTTCACTTAGCATTATGCCCTCTAGGATCATCCATGTTGCAAATGACAAGATTTCATTCTTCTATGGCTAAGTAACTGTTACAGTGTGTGTGTGTGTGTGTGTGTGTGTGTGTGTGTGTGTGTATCATTTCTTCTTTATCCATTCATCTATCAATAAACACTTGGGTTTCTTCCATGATTTGGCTGCAGTAAACACAGGGGTGCATACATCTGTTTGAATTAGTGTTTCCATTTTCTTTGGGTAAACACCCAGGATCATATGGTAATTCTGATTTTAATTATATGAGGAACCTCCATATTGTTTTCCATAGTGGCTGTACGAATTTGCATCCCCACCAACAATGCACAAGGGTTCCTTTTTCTCCATATCTTATCTATCTCCAATACTTGTTATTTCTTGTGTTTTAGTTTTAGCCATTCTGACAGGTATAACATAATATCTCAGTGTGGTTTTGATTTTCAGTTCCCTGATGATTAGTGGTGCTGAGCATCTTTTTATGTGTCTGTTGGCCATCTGTATGTCTTCTTCTTTGGAAAATGTCTATTTAGGTCCTCTGCCCATTTTTAATCAGATTATAGGGTTCATTTTTTGTTGCCTGGTGTTGACTTCTGTAAGTTCCTTGTATATTTTAAATATTAACCCCTTATTGAATATATCATTTGCAAATACCTTCTCCTACTCAGTAGGTTGCCTTTTTGTTTTGTTGATGGTTTCTTTTGCTGTGCAAAAATTTTATTTTGGTGTAGTGCCAATATTTTAATTTTGCTTTTATTTCCCTTGCCTGAGGAGACATATCTAGAAAAATGTTTCTCCAGCCAATATCAACTAAATTACTGCTTATATTTTCTTCTAAGAGTTTTATGGTTTCAGGGTTCACACTTACACCTTCAACCCATTTTGAGTTTATTTTTGTATGTGGTGTAAAAAAGTGGTCCAGCTTCATTTTTTTGCAAGTAGCTATCCAGTTGTCCCAGCACCATTTGTTGAAGAGACTGTCTTTTCTCCATTGTATATTCTTGCCTCCTTTGCCATGGATTAATTAATCCTATAAATGTGGTTTTGTTTCTGAGCTATTTTGTTCCAGTGATGTGTGTGTCTATTTTTGTGCCAGTATCATAGTGTTTTGAGTACTACAGCTTTGTAATATAACTTGAATTGTGATGCCTCCAGCTTTGCTTTTCAAGATTGCTTTGGCTATCCAGTATCTTTTGTGGTTCCATACAAATTTCACAATTATTTGTTCTAGTTCTGTAAAAAGTGTTGTTGGTGTTTTGATAGGGATTGCATTAAATGTGTACATAGCTTTGGGAAGTATGGACATTTTAACAATATTGGTTCCTCCAATCCATGACCATGGAATATCTTTCCATTTGTTTGTATCCACTTCAATTCCTTCCATCAATGTTTTATAGTTTTCAGAGTATAGGTATTATACCTCCTTGGTTAGGTTTACTGTTTTTTGGTGCAACTGTAAATGGAATTGCTCTCTTAATTTATCTTTCTGATACTCAATTAGTACTGTATAGAAATGCAACCAATTTCTGTATATTAATTTTATATACTGCAACATTGCTGAATTTATTTACCAGTTCTAATGGCTTTTTGATGAGGTCTTCAGGGTTTTCTACATATAGCATCATGTCATCTGCAAATGCATCTTCTTCCTTACCTTACCTTTTATTCCTTTTTTCTTGTCTGATTCTCAGTGCCCCCTGCTCATTTAGTATGATGTTTAGCTGTGGGTTTTTCATATATGCCCTTCATTATGTTGAGGTATGTTCCTTCTAACCTACTTTGCAGAAAGTTTTTGTTATGAATGGATGTTGTGATTTATCACGGTTCTTCTGCATCTACTGAGATGATCACATGCCTTTTATCCTTTCTTTTGTTAATGTGATATATTACCTGGATTGATTTGTGAATATTGAGCCATCACTGCATTCTACAAATAAATCCCACTTGATTGAATTATGTTTAAATGTATTGTTGGATTTGGTTTGCTAATATTTTGTTGAAGATTTTTGCATCTGTGTTCATCAGAGATATTGGCCTGTAGCTTTCCTTTTTTGGTAGTGTTTTTTAAATTTTTTTTTAATGTTTATTTATTTCTGAGACAAAGAGAGATAGAGCATGAGTGGGGGAGGGCAGAGAGAGAGGGAGACACAGAATCCGAAGCAGGCTCCAGGCTCTGAGCTGTCAGCACAGAGCCTGATGCGGGGCTCGAAGTCACAAACCATGAGATCATGACCTGACCTGAGCCACCCAGGTGCCCCTTTGGTAGTGTTTTTATATGGTTTGAGGGTCATAGCATTTCTGACCTTATAGAATAAATTTGGGAGCATTCCTTCCTCTTCTATTTTTTGGAATAGTTTGAGAAGCATAGGTATTAACTCTTCTTTAAGTGCTTCGTAGAATTCACCTGTGAAGCCATCTGGTCCTGGAATTTTATTTGCTGAGGGTTTTTTTTTTTATTGATTTAATTTCATTGTTAGTAATCAGTATGATCAAATTTTCTATTTATTCCTGATTCAGTTTAGAATGTAATATGTTTCTGGGAATTTATCCATTTCTTCAAGGTTGTCCAATTTGTTGACATATACTTTTTCATAATATTCTCTTATAATCCTTTATATTTCTGTGGTATTGGTTGTGATTTTCCTTCCTTTCTGAATTTGTTTATTTGGATCCTCTTTTCCTTGATAAGTCTGGCTAATGGTTCTTCAAGTTTGTTCTTCTTTTCAATGAACCAGCTCCTGGTTTCATTGATTATTTCTATTGATTTTGTCTCTATTTCATTTGTTTCTTTTGTATTAGTTCTTTCCTTCTACTGGATTTGGGCTTTGTTTGTTTTTTTTATGGTTCCTTTAGGCATAAAGTTAGGTTGTTTATTTGAGATTTTTCTTGTTTCTCGAGGTAGGCTTGTATTTCTTTAATCTTTCCTTGTAGAACAGTTTTTGTTGCATGTTAAGGATTTTGGACCACTGTGTTTGCATTTTAATTTTTCTCCATGTATTTTTTTTTTTTTTTATTGTATTGTCTGACTGCTGGCTCTACCCACCAATGAAGCCTCTCAGGGGACAAGGCAGAAGAGCATCTTATAGGTCAGTGCAACTGCAGCTCCAACAGACTGGGGTCAGGCATCTGGTCTGACTGAATCAATTAAAGCCTCTCAGAGGACAATAAAGGGAGAGTGCCTTACAGTTTGGTGTGACTGCAGCCCTGGCAGACAGGCTAGGGGCAGGCATCTGATTTGCCTACTGACACCACCTGACTACAAGCCACCAGAAGCCCCAGACTTGCCCCTTAACAGCACAGGGATCAAACCCTGCCCAGTGAGCTTACAAGAGGCAACATGAGTCATTGCAGTGGCTGGACTGAAGGCAGATGCAGCTCAGTAGGGCATATGCGACCCACATAGGAGACACCACTAAAGGGCCTGATTCTGGTGAACAGGGGCATTGCACTACAGGGCACCACTTTTTCTTAATAAAGCCACTACTTTCAAGATCAGGAGATGTAGCTGACTTTCTTAATACATAGAAACAGAGAGTTAGACAAAATGAGGAGACAGAGGAATATGCCCCAAATGAAAAAACAGGACAAAGCCACAGCAAAAAAGCCAAATGAAACTGTGAAAAGCAATATGCCTGATAAAGAATTCAAGGTAATGATCATAAAGACTGACTGGACTTGAAAAAATAAATGGAAGATCTCAGTGAGACCTACAACAAAGAGATAAAAATACAAAAAGAACCAATCAGAGATGAAGAACTCAATAACTGAAATAAAAAATACAAATAAGTGGGATCAACAGCAGATTGGAGGACAGAGAAGAGTGGATCAGTGATCTGGAAGACAGGGTAATGGAAAGGAACAACCTGAACAACAAAACAAATAATAAAAAAAATGACAATGAGTTAAAGGAACTCAGAGACATCATCAAGTGTGATAATGTTTGCATTACAGGGATCCCAGAAGGATAAGCAAGAAAGAAGGGGCAGAAAATTTATTTGAAGATATAATAGTTGAAAACCTCCCAAATTTGGGGAAGGAAACAGATATCCAGATCCAGGAAGCACAGAGAGCCCCAAACAAAATTAACTCTCAGATCCACACCAAGACACACAATAATTAAAATGGCAAATAGTGATAAAGAGAGAATTTTAAAATCAACAAGAGAAAATTTCACAGTTATATACAAGGGAAATTCCATAAGGCTATCAGCGGATTGTTCAGCAGAAACTTTGTAGGCCAGAAGGGACTGGCATGATCTATTCAAAGTGCTGAAAGGAAAAACCTGCAACCAACAATACTCTACCTGGCAAGGCTATCATTCAGAATAGAAGGAGATTTTTTTTAATTTTTAATTTTTTTAACATTTATTTATTTTTGAGAGACAAGAGAGAGACAGAGCACAAGCAGAGGAGGGGCAGAGAGAGAGGGAGATGCAGAATCTGAAATAGGCTCCAGGCTCTGAGTTGTCAGCACAGAGCCTGACACGGGGCTCAAACCCACAAACATGAGATCATGACCTGAGCCAAAGTCAAACACTCAACCGACTGAACCACCCAGGCACCCCCAGAATAGAAGGAGATTTAAAAGAGTTACCCAGACAAACAAAAGTTAAGGGACTTCAATACCACTAAACTAGCCTTATATGAAACACTAAAGGGAATTCTTCGAGTGAAAAGAAAGGCCATAATCAGGAGTAAGAAAATTATGAAAGGAAAAACTTCATAGGTAAATGCAAACATATAATAAAAGTAGGTTAATCACTTATAAAACCAGTATGGAGGTTAAAGCACAAAAGCAGTAAAATCAATGTAGCTATAAAAATTAGTCAAGGGATTCACAAAACAAAATGATGTAAAGCATGGTATCATATACATAAAATGGGGTGGAAGGTAAAAATTTAATGATTTTAGAATGGGTTCAAACTTAAGTGACCATCAACGTAACACAGACTGCTATGCACATAAGATACTATATATGAACCTAATGGTAACTACAAATCAAAATCCTGTAATAGATACACAAAATATAAGGAGAAAGGAATCCAAGCATATCACTAAAGAAATCCATGAAACCACAAGGGAAGAGAGAAAGAGAAGGAGTAAGAAATAGAGAAGGACTACAAAACCAACAGGTAAAACATGTAACAAATGGCAATAAGTACACACCTAGCAATAATCACTTTAAATGTAAATGGACTAAATGTTCTAATCAAAAGACATAGGGTGGGGATGCCTGGGTGGCTCAGTCAGTTAAGCAGCTGACTTCGGCTCAGGTCATGATCTCACAGTTCATGAGTTCGAGCCCCCCATTGGGCTCTGTGCTGACAGCTCAGAACCTGGAGCCTGCTTTGGATTCTGTGTCTCCCTCTCTCTCTGCCTCTGCCCGGCTCATGCTGTGTGTCTCTCTCTCAAAAAGTGAGTAAACATTGGGGCGCCTGGGTGGCGCAGTCAGTTAAGCGTCCGACTTCAGCCAGGTCACGATCTCGCGGTCCGAGAGTTCGAGCCCCGCGTCGAGCTCTGGGCTGATGGCTCAGAGCCTGGAGCCTGTTTCCGATTCTGTGTCTCCCTCTCTCTCTGCCCCTCCCCCGTTCATGCTCTGTCTCTCTCTGTCCCAAAAATAATAAATAAACGTTAAAAAAAATTTAAAAAAAAAAGTGAGTAAACATTAAGAAAAATTTTTTTAATATTAAAAAAATGACATAGGGTGACTAAATGCATAAAAAAGCAAGACCCATCTATAAGTTGCCTACAAGAGACGTACTTCAATTTTTGTTTGAGCCCAATGTGGGGCTCAAACTCACAAGCTGTGAGATCATGACCTGAGCTGAAATCAGATGCTTAACCAACTGAGCCACTCAGGCGCCCCTGTAACAGACTTAGTTCAGACCTAAAGGTACATGCAGATTGAAAGTGAAGAGATGGACAAACATTTACCTTGAAAATGAAAGTGAAAATAAAGCTAGGGTACCACTACTTACATCAGACAAAACAGACTTTCTTTTTTTTTAATTTTTAAAAAATCTTTACTTATTTTTAAGGGGGGGAGGGGAAGGGCAGAGAGAGAAGGAGACTCAGAATCCAAAGTAGGCTCCAGGCTCTGAGTTGTCTGCACAGAGCCCAACACAGGACTTGAACCCACAAACCATAAGATCATGTCCTGGGCTGATGTTGAACACGTAACTGAGCCACCCAGACACCCCTCAGACAAAATAAAGTTTAAAACAAAGGCTGTAATAAGAGACAAAAAAAGAACACCACATAATGATGAAGAGAACATTCCAACAAGAGGATATAACAATTAAAAATGTTTATGACCCAACATGGAAGCACCTAAATACATAAAGCAATATTAACAGACATAAAGGAAGAAATTGACAGTAATATAATGATAGTAGGGGACTTTAACACTCCATTTACATAAATGGATAGATCATCCAGACAGAAAGCCAACAAGGAAACAATGGCTTTGAATGACACATTGGAACAGATGGATCCAACAGATATATTCAGAATATTCCATCCAAAATTAGGAATAGGAAAAACTGAGAGCTTTCCCCCTAAGGTCAGAAACAAGACAGGGATGTCCACTCTTGCCAATGTTATTCAACATAGTATTGGAAGTCTTAGCCTCTGCAATCAGACAATACAAAGAAATAAAAGGCATCGAAATCGGCCAGGAGGAGGTCAAACTTCCACTCTTCACAGATGACATGATACTCTATATGGAAAACCCAAAAGATTCCACCAAAAAACTGATAGAACTGATCCATGAATTCAGCAAAGTGGTAGGATATAAAATCAATGCACAGAAATCCGTTGCATTCCTATACACCAACAATGAAGCAAGAGAAAGAGAAATCAAGGAATCGATCCCATTTACAATTGCACCAAAAACCATAAAATACCTAGGAATAAATATAACCAAAGAGGTGAAAAATCTATACACTGAAAACTATAGAAAGCTTATGAAAGAAATTGAAGAAGACACACACAAAAAATGGGAAAAGATTCCATGCTCCTGGATAGGAAGAACAAATATTGTTAAAATGTCAATACTACCCAAAGCAATCTACACATTCAATGTAATCCCTATCAAAATAACACCAGCATTCTTCACAGAGCCAAAACAAACAATCCTAAAATTTGTATGGAACCACAAAAGACCCCAAATAGCCAAAGCAATTTTGGAAAAGAAAACCAAAGCAGGAGGCATCACAATCACAGTCTTCAAGCTGTATTACAAAGCTGTAATCATCAAGACAGTATGATACTGGCACAAGAACAGACACTCAGATCAATGGAACAGAATAGAGAACCCAGAAATGGACCCACAAACGTATGGCCTACTAATCTTTGACAAAGCACAAAAGAATATCCAATAGAATAAAGACAGTCTCTTCAGCAAGTGATGCTGGGAAAACTGGACAGCGACATGCAGAAAAATGAGCCTGGACCACTTTGTTACACCAGACACAAAAATAAACTCAAAATGGATGAAAGACCTAAACATAAGACAGGAAGCCATCAAAATCCTCGAGGAGGAAGCAGGCAACAACCTCTTTGACCTTGGCCGCAGCAACTTCTTACTCAACACGTCTCCAGAGGCAAGGGAAACAAAAGCAAAAATGAACTACTGGGGCCTCATCAAAATAAAAGCTTCTGTACAGCGAAGGAAATAATCAGCAAAACTAAAAGGCAACCGACAGAATGGGAGAAGATATTTGCAAACGACATATAGATAAGGGGTTAGTACCCCAAATCTATAGAGAACTTATCAAAGTCAACACCCAAAAAACAAATAATCCAGTGAAGAAGTGGGCAAAAGACAGGAATACACACTTTTGCAAAGAAGACATCCGGATGGCCAATTGACACATGAAAAAATGCTCAACATCACTCATCATCAGGGAAATACACATCAAAACCACAATGAGATTCTGACTCACACCTGTGTGAGTCTCACACCTGTCAGAATGGCTAACATTGACAACTCAGGCAACAGCAGATGTGGCGAGGATGTGGAGAAAGAGGATCTCTCTTGCACTGCCAGTGGGAATGCAAAGTGGTGGAGTCACTCTGGAAAACAGTATGGAGGTTCCTCAAAATATTAAAATAGAACTACCCTGCAACCCAGCAATTGTACTACTAGCTATTTATCCAAGGGATACAGGTATGCTGTTTCAAAGGGGCACATGCACCCCCATGTTTATAGCAGCACTATCAACAATAGCCAAAGTATGGAAAGAGCCCAAATGTCCATTGATGGATGAATGGATAAAGAAGATGTGGTGTGTATAAAATATATATATATATGTATATGTATAATGGAGTATTACTTGGCAATCAAAAAGAATGAAACCTTGCCATTTGCAACCACGTGGATGGAACTAGAGGCTATTATGCTAAGCAAAATTAGTCAGCCAGAGAAAGACAAAAATCATATGACTTCACTCATATGAGGACTTTAAGATACAAAACAGATGAACATAAGGGAAGGGAAACAAAAATGATATAAAAACAGGGAGGGGAACAAAAACATAAGAGACTCTTAAATATGGAGAACAAACAGAGGGTTCCTGGAGGGGTTGTGGGAGGGGGGATGGGCTAAATGGGTAAGGGGCATTAAGGAATCTAGTTCTGAAATCATTGCTGGACTATATGCTAACTAACTTGGATGTAAATTTAAAAAAATAAATTAAAATTTAAAAAGAGCAGAATATACATTCTTTTCAAATACACATGGAGGCACCTAGGTGGCTCAGTCTGTTGAGTGTTCTGCTCTCAATTTCAGCTCAGGTCATGATCTTACAGTCCATGGGTTCAAGCCTTGCATTGGGCTCTGTGCTGACAGAGCCTGCTTGGAATTCTCTCTCTCACTTTCTGTGCCTCCCCCACTTGCTCACATGCATGCATGCACTCTCTTGCTCTCTCTCTCTTTCTCAAAGTAAATAAATAAACTTAAAAAAAAAGTACACATGGAACATTCTCCAGAATAGATCACATTAAGTCACAAAACAAATTTAAATATATTTAAAAAGACTGAAATCAGGGTGCCCAGATGGCTCATTTGGTTAATTGTCCAACTCTTGATTGAGGCTCAGGTCATGATCTCATGGTTGATGAGATTGAGCCCCATGTCAGGCTCTGCACTGACAGCACTGAGCCTGCTTAGGATTCTCTATCTCCCTCTCTCTCTCTGCCTCTCCCCTGCTCACATGCATGTGCTCTCTGTCTCTCTCAAAATTAATAAATAAAACTTTTAAAAAATACGTAAAAAGGCTGAAATCATATCATGCATCTTTTTTGACCACAATGGTATAAAACTAGAAATCAATCACAAGAAAAAAATCTGGAAAGAACACAGATTCATGGAGGCTAAATAACATGCTACTAATTAATGAAGGGGTCAACTAAGAAATCAAAGAGGACTTATATGAGTTTTTATGTTTTAGATTCAAGTCCTTTGTTGTTTACATCTGTAGTTAATATCCTTTCTTATGCTGTGGCTTGGGTTTTCCCTCTTTTAGGTATCATTTCATGAATAGAAGTTCTTTAATGTAGTCTAATTTATCAATTTTTATGGTTTTGCTTTTTGTATTATTTAAGAATCTTTATCCCAAAGGCATAAAGAATTCTGTATTATCTTCCTAAACCTTACAGTTTTTTAATTAAAAACACATTATTTATGTTAATATGTAATGGGTTTATTATTTTTAAACATAAATTAATAGGGGTGCCTGGGTGGCTCAGTCGGTTAAACAGCCGACTTTCGCTCAGGTCATGATCTCGCGGTCCGTGAGTTCGAGCCTCTCGTCGGGCTCTGTGCTGACAGCTCAGAGCCTGGAGCCTGTTTCAGATTCTGTGTCTCCCTCTCTCTGACCCGCCCCCCATTCATGCTCTGTCTCTCTCTGTCTCAAAAATAAATAAACGTTAAAAAAATTTTTTTTAAATAAACATAATAAATATTTTTAAATTTTGTTTTAATTTCTAATGTAGTAATTAATGACAAATATCACCCATAAAAACAAAAGCTCTTATGGGGTCCTCAAAATTTTAAGAATGTAAGGGAATTTTGAGACCAAAACATTCAAGAACCACTGGGCTAGAGAAACTCTTGCATTGTGCACTAGAGCTAAGCACAAAAAATTTTTGTTAGAATTGTTTCAAATAGCCTGGAACTGGAAACAATTCAAATAGTCATGGACACTACAATACATAAATTAAGGGTTAAATATTGGTACAATGGAACAGTATACAGCATCTAAAGTAAAGAAAGTATCCTACAAAACATGGATACTTACACACAACATAAATAAATCTGACATAATATTGAGCGAAAGAAGCAAGATCAAAAAATGCCTATAGTGTGATCCCAATTGCAGAAGCTCTGTAATAGGCAAAATAAAACTTTAGGTTTAAGGGACTCTTACATAGCTGATAAAATACACATTCATTGGTAAAATGCAGAAAAACAATGAATAATTGCCATAAAAGTCAGGAAAAAGATGTCTGTAGTTGGCAGGGTAGGGTAGGTTGGGAAGGTTGTGCTTCTGAGAAGCCAGCAATGTTTTATATCTGGATCATAGTACTGGTCATAGAGGTGTTAATTTTATCATTTTTCTTTAAACTGTACATTATGTTTTATGCATTTTTTCTATATGTATCGCGTATGCTTCATTTGAACTCTACAAAATTATTACATTCTCCAAAGAAATTTCACACACATTTTAAAAATTATTTCATCTTATGATCAAGCCTGTGGTTGCTATGAAAAACTGTCTATGTTAGTCAGACCTCCCACCCAGAAAAGAAATAGTTCATGCAAATTTGGTAATCCGAGAAGAATTTAACAAAGGGACTATTTACAAAAGTGTGGGCAGGGTGTAAGGAACCCGAAAGTGGTAATAAAATACCCAAGTATTAGTAACTTAGGCGTACCATTACCACTCATAGGCTTGGGGGCAAGGAAAGAAAGCCATTATTAGACCCAGGATATAAGGCTTTGTGAAGACAGCTGCCAGACAGGAGCTCCGACCTCTAGTGGAAGGATGCTGCCAGCTCACAGTGCAGTGGCTTCATAGAAGGGCATATGTACAGGGGCGCCTGGGTGGCGCAGTTGGTTAAGCGTCCGACTTCAGCCAGGTCACGATCTCGCGGTCCATGAGTTCGAGCCCCGCGTCGGGCTCTGGGCTGATGGCTCAGAGCCTGGAGCCTGTTTCCGATTCTGTGTCTCCCTCTCTCTCTGCCCCTCCCCCGTTCATGCTCTGTCTCTCTCTGTCCCAAAAATAAATAAACGTTGAAAAAAAAATTTTTTTAAAAAAAGGGCATATGTACATACTCTGATCTTATTCTCCTTTCTTTCCTCTGACTTTGCTCCCTGTTGTCGAACCCATCCAGAACCCAGAGGGCAAGAGAATCTATTGATGCTGTATGCTTACGTCAACCTCTCAGGGAACACAGCAGAAGGAAAGCTAGAGAGTAGATCTAGAGCGATGAGAAGCTGGTCACAGGTCCACCTGAACCTAAAATGTCAGCCACCGCCATTGTTTTCCTTTTAAAATAGGGGGTGTGAGGGATTGAAAAATGACCAAGTACAGAACATGCATCTGGCACTATCCCTGCTTCTGCAGCGTGCCACAAGGTTTAAGCAGGTGCTCAAGGCTACCTTCTCTCTGCTCTTTCTGTTCTTGTTATTTTCTGCCAGCACACTGGTTGAATGTTTCTGATTTAGTTTTTTACCTCTCTCCTTGTACCAGGCTGCAGGAATAAAGATGCTTTTGCATGCTTTTCTAAAGTAGGTTTGGAGAGACCTAAACTTCATGCATGTGGAATACGAGACAGATAGTCCTGTCTATGTTAGGAGAACACTTTCCCAGTGAGCGGACTTGGCCACTGGCCCAAGGAGGGCTAAGAGGTTGTGCACTGAATGCCTGAGTTCTGAACATAGCCCTCCTTACCGCATCCTCACCATGCAATGGCAAGACAATTACCACTAAGAAGGCTACATCATCACCCCTTCTCTGCATATTGGTTCTGTGGCCTGAGGAACCCTTAATGAATAGGAAGAAGTCAGCTTACATTTCTTTGGAATGCTTCCTTTTTTTCATATGAGAACACTGAAGCCAAGAGAATTTGTGATATTTGCCTGAGACTGCATAGTTAGTACAGGAACAGAGAATAAAAGCTCAGCCTCCTGACTTTAAGGCTAATTTGTCTGCTACACTGGAGGACTACATCTGTGTCTTATCACTGTACCAGGTGGACGTGGAGAGTAGCAGTAACACAATGCTAGACTCTGATAAAGGTGACTCAGGGGAGGGAGAAACACATAGTAACAGATGTCCTCTAAACATTAAGGCACCATGGGGAATAATAAGACATTTGTCATCCTGCTGTCTCACTGTGCCAAGCTACAGGACTGAAGATGTTTTGCCCTGTGTTTTTCCAAAGTAGAGCCTTTTCCAAAACAATTCAGTCTGATGACTACTCAAGTGCATTTTAATGTGTTTGCTAATAAATTTCCTTGGTATTGGAAAATAATTCCATTTTTCTTTTGTAATATCCCCTCTCCATTCCCGCAAAGGAGGAGTTCACATTGGTTTTTGTTTGTTTGGTTTGTTGTTTTGTTTTTTAGTCACAGAGAAGTCTATCTAGTGAAGCAATAAGGCTCTTTCTAATCTATAAAACACCATCAAAATGGATATTACGGTGAACCTATAGGGATTTCCTGAATCATGCTAGGGAAGTTTCTAAGTGAGTCTGCATTTTAAGATTTCCATAGCCTTTCTGGGACTAATTAAACTGGTCAATAAGTGGTAAGTGATGAGGCATAAGTCCGAGAGCTGCAGTGAGATAAAGAAAGAACTGAAGAAATGAGAACACATTATCCAGAGTGGAAACTTACTTTGTAAGAGTCGGTGTCTCTTCGAACTTAGTAACTTGAAAATGGCAATCACTGTTTTATTGCTTTCATTCTTTTTAATTTCTGGATTTTTTTAAGATAGAATTTCACCTGATCTCTTGAGCTAAGTTAAATGGAATGAAGAACTCTGTGACAAACTTTGTTTTTAAAAAAAGAGAGGTTGGAAATTAATGGTTTATAAACATACTCCATTATCAGATGACCAATGGGGCCTTAGATAACTTGCTCACCTTTGACAACAGTGGGTTGAGATGCATTGCTATGAAGAGTTAGCTTCTTAATCAGTCAATCAATCAATCTTGTGAATTAGTGCAGTGCTAAAATAGTCATCAGGAATATGTAATACAGCATTTTACTTGGGACTTGCAATGCTCTATATTAAAGGAGAAAGTAATTGGTGGGGAGGAATGAAGTCCATTCCTAAGTTGGTAAGGAAAGATGTTTTTGGATAGGACAATTTTTCACACATTTCAGATCACATAAGTTCAATGGATGCCTTTGTTCCTCATCAGAAGTGAAAAAGCAGTCAACACTAAAAAAATAGTATTCATCATTTTTTAAGTGGAGTGCACTAATCTTACAGTTCAATTTAGTAAGTTTTGATAGCTGTACACACCCATGTAAGTAGCACCTAAAATTCCAAAAAGTGCCCTCACCCTCTTATCCCTGTCTAATTAAATATGCTTCCTTCTCACTGAGGCAACCACTTTCTGATTTTCTATCACCATAGATCAGTTTCCTGTTCTTGGACTTCATATCAATGGTGTCATACCATATATATTATTTTGTGTCTGGTTTCTTTCAGTCAACGTGTGTCTAGTTTCATTCATGATTTTGCATGTATCAGTGGCTCATTCCTTTTACTGAGTAGTATTTCTTTGAATGAATAGGTCACAATTTGTTTATCCATTTCTCCTTGATGGACATTTGTTTTGTTTTTGTTGTATTATGAATACAACTATGAGCATTCTTACACAAGCCTTTTGGCAGATATATCTTTTTTTAAAAAAATTTTTTAATGTTTATTTATTTTTGAGAGAGACAGAGAGAGTGTGAGTGAGGGAGGGGCAAAGAGAGGGAAACACAGAATCCGAAGCAGGCTCCAGGCTCTGAGCTGTCAGCACAGAGCCCAATGTGGGGCTCGAACTCACGGCCCACGAGATCATGACCTGACCCAAAGTCAGACACTTAACCGACTGAGCCACCCAGGCACCCTTGGGGACATATCTTTTCATTTCTCATGGGTATATACTTAGGAACAGAACTGATGGTCACATGGCAACTCTATGTTCAGTCATCTGAGAAACTGCCAGACTGTTTTCCTAAGCAGCTGCATCATTTTGCATTCACACCAGCAATGTGCACAGGTTCCAATTTCTCCATATCCTTGTCAACACTAGTTATTGCTCATATTTTTTATTAAAGCCATCCCAGAGTGTGTGGAATTTTATCTCACTGTGGTTTTGGTTTGCATTTCCCTAATGATTAATGATGTTGAGCATCTTTTCAAGAGCTTATTGGCCATTTCATATCTACTTTGGAGAAATGTCTATTGTCTTAGCCTATCTGAGCTACGAAAACAGAACACAATAGACTGGGTGGTTTATAAACAACAGAAATGTACTTCTCATAGTTCTGGAAATTGGGAAGTTGATGATCAAGGCACTGGCAGATGCAGTGTCTGATGAGAGCATGCTTGCTGGTTCACAGATGGCAGCGTTTTCACTGTGTCCTCACATGGCAGAAGGGACAAGGGAGCTCTCTACAGTCTCTTTGTAGACCCTAATCCCATTCATGAAGGCTCTGCTCTCATGACATAGTCACCTCTCAAAGGCCCCTACCTTCTAATACCATCACATTTGGGGAATAGGTTTCCACATATGGATTTTAGGGGGACACAGATATTCAGTCTACAGCATCTATTAGGATCCCAGGCCCATTTTTATTTGGGTTATTTGCCTTTTTATTGTTGAGTCTTAATTGATTTTTAACACTGGTTGGATTGGAGTAAGGAAATCTATTGTATCAGGTAAACCTTTTTAATTTAATTTAAAGGTTTAAATTTTTAAAAAGGTTTAATTTAAACCTTTTTAATTGAAAGTAACAGAAAATACAACCTGTACTAGCTTAAGTATAAATGTAATTTGTTGTATCACAGAACTGTAAGTTTTGGGGGATAGTTTCGGTCTGAGAAGTGGCCTAATCCAAGGCCAAAAGAAAGACAACAGGACCCGGTTTCTCCCTATTCATCTCCTGGCTCCACTTTTGCTGTGTAAGCACCATTCTTGGACAGACTCTCCAATCAAAGCTGCAAGATAGCTTTAGTGGCTCCAGCCTACACTTTCCCAGGTTCAGGGGAACTAGGAAGAGCACTGCTTTTCTCACAGCAGCTTTGGCCAAAAGCTAATTGGTCCTGACTGATTACAGACCATTCCAAATTGCAGTGGCCAGGGAAATGCATCCATTGATGGATTTGGGAGGGACCTTAGGCCAGGATTGGAGCCTATCCAAAACTCTGGACTGCAAGTGGAGGAGAGAGTTCTCCAGAGGAAAATTAGAATATGTTTACCAAAAGAAGAGGAAAATAGATGTTGAGATGTCAAAAACTAGCAAATGTCCACTCCAGTGCTTCACAACCATGGTCTGACTAAAAGTTGACATGATTTTACCTAAGCAACGAAGCCAGGTATGGCCACTGGGTAAAGTATTATTATCATTGATATAGGCATATTGATAAAATTAGCCAGAGTGAAATCATGACAAAAAAGTACTACATTTGGAGTTAGAAGATCTCATCCGAATTTCCTAGCTTTGCTATCTGCTAACACTATGACCCTGGAAAAATCACTTAACCTTCTAAACCACAGTTTTCTAGGTCTTAAAAAAGGGATTACCTTAGGCGCACCTGGGTGGCTTAGTTAGCTGGGCATCTGATTCTTGATTTCAGCTCAGGTCATGATCCCAGAGTTGTAGGATCAAGCCCCACACTAGCATGGAGCCTGCTTAAGATTCTTTCTGTCTCTCTCTCTCTCTTTCTCCCTCTGCCCTTCTCCCCAACTCGTGCTCTCTCTCTCTCTCTAAAATAAAAAATGTTAAACATTTTTTAAAAATTAAAAAAAAATAAATGGATTACCTTAAAGTATAATTCTGGCAGCATAGGGTGGCTCTAGAAATATAAACATATGAAAGTACCTGGCACATAAAGGTACTTATTTTGAAATCCTGGCTCATAACCTTTTGTCTTCCATGTGTCCCCACCCCAGAGCAACTTCCTTCCAAGCCAGTGTTTGCTTTCCTGATGGGATGTGAGAGATTTCCCCAGAAAATATTTGGATCCATTGCCTTACTGAGCCCCAGAATGCCCCCTCAGCTACACGATTAGTACATGGTTCTCTCAACTGTAAGAATGGTTTCTGGTTGGAATTTCATTGTGAGACAGACACAGGCAGTGGCCTTTGAACAGAGGCTATGGTGGAAGACAGAAAAGATCTGTCAGGGAGACCTAGAACATCTCACCAGAGAACTCAGATTCCCACAGTTTAACTTCCAGGAATGGAAGTAAGTGCCATCTCCCCACCTTCCCACCCTCTCATGCATGCTGCCCCTTTGGGTTCTAGTTTGGTAACTCAACAGTGGGCCCATTATTCCTCAGAACTTGGTCAAGAGTTTGGAACTGCTACCTGGGTAGACCCAGAATCTCTCTACAGAAATGTCAGGGGTAGGAGTCTGGCTAAAATGAGTATATAGAGGAATTGTTTTTGAAATGGTGGAAAATAATATGGAGTTTCCTCAGAAAGTTAAAAATAGAACTACCCTATGATCCAGCAATTGCACCGTTGGGTATTTACCCAAAGAATACAAAAACACTAATTCAAAGGGATACATGCATCCCTATGCTTACGGCAACATTATTTACAATATCCAAGACATGGAAGCAGCCCAAGTGTCCACTGATTGATTACTGGGTAAAGAAGTGGTATATATATATATATATATATATATATATATATATATATACACACACACACACACACACACACACACACACACACACACATATACACACAATGGAATCTTATTCATCTATAAAAAGAATGACATTTTGCCATTTATAACAACATGAATGGATCCAGAGGATCAGGTCATGATGAGCACTAGGTGATTAAAAACTTAAAGGGGAAAAAAAGGAGTCCCATGTTGTATAACAGTGGTCATACTCTAGTGTCTCTGTGTGCTCAGTCATTGGCTGAGGATTGCCTGGGAGAAAATGCTATACTTCAGATGCTGAGGTGCCTCCAGGAGATGCCATAGCTGGAAATTCTAAGCTCCCTGCACTCCTTGAAGCAGGCTCCTTCTTGAAAAGAGGACTGAGTGTCACATGCTACAGTGCCACAGCCCCTGCCATCTTGGCCATTCTGCTCACGCCTAGAATCATACTCACAGAAGGGAGGGACAGTGCCGTTGTGCTCCACAGAACTGCCTTGGCTTTCTTGATGACTCCCTTGGGTGAACTCTTAGTCATTCTATACTTTAGATCTCTTTTATTTGAAATTTTTTCTCTGCCTGGAATGTTTTTCTTCAGACATTCTAATGACTTGCTCCCTCGTCTCCTTCAGGTCTCTGCTTACATGTCACCTTAATGACACTTTAGTTCCTCTCTAATTAATATAGCAATCCCTTTGCAATCCTTATTCCCCCTCCTGGCTTTATTTTTCTCCATAGCACTTATCCCACATGATTTAAAAAGTTTGTTTCTGTATCATTTGTCTTCTTTGATTAGAATATAATTGATGTCAGGTCAGGAAATTTTGTTTGCTGCTCTATCCCTAGTGCCTACAGTCATGGCTGGCACATAGCAAAGGCCATTAAATATATGTCAAATGAAAATAAAGAAGGAAAGAAAGGAGGAAGGAATAAAACTGATATAACCACACACATCATCTAAAAGTTGGTAGCTACCACTAAATCTTTCTCCTTGTGATTTCATATCTAAGAAGGCCATTTAACATTTAAAAACATTTTTTAACGTTTTATTTTTGAGAGAAAGAGACAGAGCATGAGTGGGGGAGGGGCAGAGAGAGAGGGAGACAGAATTGGAGGCAGGATCCAAGTTCTGAGCTGTCAGCACAGAGCCCAACGCAGGGCTCAAACTCATGAGTGGTGAGATCATGACCTGAGCTGACGTCAGATGCTCAACTAACTGAGCCACCCAGGCGCCCCAAGACCATTTAACATTTTGATGAAGGTCAAGCATGTAACTTTTTCCAAGTCCAGAAACTTGCAAAAGCATATAATTAAAAGTTGGAATTATAAATGAAGAAAAGAAAACATATCAACTGCTTTCTTGCATCAGATACCATATTACATCCTTTGACATACACTATTTCATTTATTTATCCTAGCACTATTTTTGAAATAGGGGTTAGCATCTCTACTCTAGGAGCAAGGAGATTAAAGTCCAAAGAAGGTGCCCAATATCACATATACCCCTGGAAGTGTGGAATTTAAATCCAGATTTGTCTGATAGCAATAAACAAAAAACAGATTTTAATGCTAAGTGAGGGGAATGTGGCTAAATTCCCTCACAGTTGATTGAAAAATAAAAATAAAATTAAATATTGACATTAAGGAGGAAGGAGGAAGGAATCACTTTGCTATGCATGGGCTTCAATGCTCAATATCACATTTACTCAGTCCAAGGGAGATATCATCTTCTTACAATGGGTTTGTTTTTTCCCTTTATAAAGACTGTTATAGACTGAAGGTTTGTGTCCCCATAAAATTTGTATGTTGAAGCCCAACCTCTAATGTGACAGTATTAGGAAGTAGATCCTTTGGGAGGTAATTAGTTTAGATGAGGTAGTGAAGGTAGAGCCCCATGATGGGATTAATACTCTTACAAAAAGATAAAGAATTATCAATGTACCAGCTCTCTCAGCCATGTGAGGACACAGGGAGAAGGCAGCCATCTGTAAGCCAGAAGGAGACCACTCACCAGGGACTGAACTGCCTTGCTACTTGATCTTGGACTTTTAGTCTCCAGAAGTGTAAGACATAAATCATTGTTTAAGCCACCCAGTCCACGGTATGTTGTTATAGCAGCCCTAGCAGAATAAGATAAAGTCTCAGAAACATGGAGCTACACAGCATCAGAAACTCTCTCTTAGAAGAAAAAGGTGTTCTGGTGGTAGAATGGTAATTAGTAAAAATAGAAAGAATGATGGGATTTGAAAATCTTCAGTGGATGCTAAACCTGATAGATTAATGTTGGGTGAAAAAGACAATGTTTACATAGTTAAAAAAAAAAAACCTTCCAACAAATCATTTCTTAATTATAAAGAAAGTAGTATTTTGACAATGGAGAAATCGAGCAGATGCCACCTCAACCAGTGATCCACATCAACATCACCAGTATTAAGACAAACTGATATTGTGTGCTTCCTCATACAATGCATGGAAAGAACACAATACCACTCCTGTGGGATTCTGGCCAAAAAGTGTTTAACCTGCATGTAATCATGAACCAAGCCAGACAAACCCCAAGGTGAAGGATATTCTCCCGAATAACTGTCTTATTGTTTTTTTTAGTGTCAAAATAGAGACAACCAGAGAAAGCTGAGAAACTGTTCCAGATTAAAGAGACGTGCCAACTATATGGAATACATAATCTGAAACTGGATTCCAGCTTAGAAAAATAAAATAGCTATAAAGGACATCATTGGGGCAATTAATGGAATTTGCACATGAGGCATGTATTGGGTAACAGCATGATATCAAATTTCTTTTGATCATGTTCCTGTGGTTATATAACAGAACATCCTTTTCTCAGCCAATATTCTGAAGTGTTTAGGTGTCTCCTAGCACATGACATCTCCAATTGACTCTCAAGAGAGTCCGGAAAAAAAAATCATACACACATACTGGAGAAAAAAAGAGAGAGAATGATAAAGCAAATGGGTCTTATTGTAAACAGTTGGTGATGCTGTGTAAAGGGCATACAAGAGTTCCTTATATTATTCTTAGAAATTTGTTCTAAATATGAAATTGTTTCAGAAAGTTACAAAACTGTGCTTTTGGTCTCAAACAAAGCCCCTCTCTCAAGGTTAATCTGGTGGTTGGGGAGACACTTGAGGTAATTACCATAGATTTTTCTTTCAAGAGTTTGAATTATTTTGCAAATCAAAATAAGAAACTCAGGAGAGTTCCAGAAATGCATAACACTAATTTCTATTGGAAATGTAATCTTCTCTTTTTCTCTAAGTGCTCATCAAACGTCGCCTGGGTACTGGTCATTTTGTCAGAAGTGGTTGCTTGCAATGAGTCCTTTTGCAAAACAGAACATTTTATGACTCCAATTTTGTAAATGGAAATAAAATGTATGCAAAGAATAAAGGCTGAAAGAAACAATGAATCTACTGAAAATAATTTCAAAAGACTTGGCTCATTTTCTTAATCTTGATGTTAATTTTATAAGCATTCTGTACAGGAAGCTGAGTGACAGGACTGTTTAGGGAGAAGAAAGTGGGTATTTATTTTCTTTTTTAAAAAATATTTATTTATTTTGAGAGAGAGAGAGAGAGAGAATGAGCACAAATGAGGGAGGGGCAGAGAGGGAGAAAGCGAGAATCCTAAGCAGGCTCTGTGCTGCCAGCACAGAGCCCAATGTAGGGCTCAATCCCACAAACCGCAAGATCATGACCTGAGCTGAAATCAAGAGTCGGACGCTTAACTGACTGAGCCACTGCCCAAGCACCCCATGGGGATTTATTTTCTTATAAAGTATTTATAAATTTGACATCATATGGGGCTACTTTTTTCATTTATCAGTTTTCTAAATTACCTTTTCCACTCTCTATTTCTCTACATTAGACTGTCCACCAGTGTTTATTGGACACCTTCAAGGTGCTGTGAAAACAGGAAGACCGGGACATGGGTGTCTGTGGCAGAGACCACTAGCTGCCTGCTCAACATCTATTTCTCTTTTTTTTAAGGTTTATTTTTGAGACAGAGAGAGAGAGAGATACAAGTGCAAGCGGGAGAGGGGCAGAGAGGGAAGGAGACACAGAATCCAAAGCAGGCTCCAGGTTCGGAGCTGTCAGCAGAGAGCCTGATGCGGGGCTCCAACTCACAAGCTGTGAGATCATGACGTGAGCCGAGGTAGGACACTTAACTGACTGAGCCACCCAGGTACCCCTCAACATCTATTTCTTTCTCAGAAACAGATTACCTTTACTGTTGGGTGAATCAGTGTACTCGGCTATAAAATATTTCCCAGCCATCCTTGCAGATGTGGTGGCCAACGAGATATAAATGGAAGTTGTAGGTGAGACTTGTGGAAAAGCTTTTAAAAGTTTGACTGGGAGGCCCGTGCTCTCCCCTCCATCCTTTCCTCCATTGTGCCTCTAACACAAATATGATGACTGGACTTGCAGAGGTCAACTTGTAAACACAACAGTAAGGCCCACACTGTGGGGGTGGTGAAGGGAAGGGCAGAGCTGAAAGAAGCGAGGACCATGATACTCTCTTAGGGTACCACATTATCACCTGGCCTGCTTTCTCTGGACTCCGTTTCTTTTAGGTGAGAGAAAAATCCTCTTCTGTCCTATCGAAGCCATCATCAGTCTGGATCTCTGTAACTAGCAGTTGAATGTAATTCTTAAATGACACAATTCCTGATTTCAAGAACGAAATGAGGAGAGAAGACTTGTGTACCCAGAGCACATAGAGAACACCTCTAGGTATAAGGTTAAGAGCCAGCAGAGGTAGAAAGAAGAAGAGCTTTAGAATCGGTTACCCCTGTAGTTCAGTCCTCAGCTTAGCAATTTAGGGTATGTGACCTCGGTTTCTGACCCTTGGTTTCCTCTTTTATAAAATAAGGATGACAACAATTACCTTATGTAGTTGTAATGAGTAGAGAAAATGGGCCTGATACTTAATAGGTACAATAAATAATGGTCATAATTTATAAGGTAGACAAACACACAGAAAGATGCAGTCCATATGCATTGAAATGTTCAGGAAAGCCTTAGAGAATAAGTGGGGTTTTAACAGCAGTGAAGGATGGAAATGTTCAAGGTGGATAAAAGGGAAGGGTGTACCACATGGATATAGGGAAAGACAAGTACAGCGCAGGTAAAGATATGGGGATTGGATGAATAGAACATATTTGAAAGTTATAAGGAGATCAGGTAACTGATACTCTGGAACTGAGGAAAATAGAGCAGCATTAGTGGGGGGAGATCAGGGCAGCAGAGAGGGGCTGGGATCAGGTTGAAAGCGAAAGAGAAGATATGTGAGTTGATGCAAAAGAGCACAAGAGAATCCATAAATTTTATACAAAAGCAATGATCAGAACAGACATAATAAAAGCTCACTGCACTAAGGTGTTCAGTTATCCTAAGTGATTTTCTTTTAGAACAAGTGACAAGGAAATGAGTCAGAGTGTGCCAAATGGAAGGCGAATGTCTAATCCAAAAAGTAGCCATTAATTTAATGGAAAAATTGCCTAATAGCAAACATTAATCTAGTTGTTAGAAAGGTGCTGTGAGGTAGCTTGAGTCCACACAGCTTTCTTCCTGTGGTTTTTATATAAAATGAACTTTTGCCACTTGACAAAGGTGTTTTCCACTAAAAAAAAAAAAAAGCTAATCAAGCCAATCAGACGAAATATGCTTCTTTGTACAAATCATAAAACACCAGCAGAAAGTTGCCCATTTTGATTCTAATGGCATCTTTTTCTCTATCCCATTTGAAAAATGTGCTTAGTAATGCCATTTGTTTCTGGCAAACATTTCAGAACTTTCTCAAGGTAAAAGTTAAGAGGCCATTAACCAATCCCTCTACTCTTCAGTTTTCACAGAATCACCACATTGTACAATAAAGTTAAATGAGTCTTGCTTTTCCTATATGTTAAGGATGCAAGCTGGTAAACTAGACCAACCATCAGGCTTCTTGCAGCTGTACTTCCCAGAGAGAGCCTACCCGCAAGTTCAAGTTCCAATTTGAGGAGTCTCTTCCTTCTCATCATCTGAACTACAGTATGTAATAGAACTGTAAACAAGTGGGTATAAAGCTTGGCTGAGTAATCACATCTCTGGGCTGTTATGCAAAAAGCAGGAACTTGGGAGTGAGAAAACTTGACTTTGAGTCCTGACTCTGCAGGCAAGGTGGGAGATCTTGGGCAAGACAGATTTCCTGACCCTCAGTGTCCTCTCCTATAAAACAAGGTTACAACCCTTTCCTACTTCAAGAAGTCCTTCCTTAGAAGAATGACATAAAATCATGTGTAAAAATGTTCTGAAGTCTCAAAGAATTGCAAATGTGTGATATTTTCAGTAGGAACTTAGAGTGCCTATCCACCCTGGTCCTTTCTTTGGGAAGAGCCCCCATCACACCCTTCCAAAGGGTGGACCTAGGGAACCATATTTGAAATAATCATGATGATGATAACTTAAAAACAAGAGCTACAGTTTGGGATGATGAGAAAGCTCTAAGGATGGAGAGTGGTGATTGTTGCACAACAGTGTGAATATACTTAATGGCATTGAATTGTACTGTTAAAAATAGTTAAAATGGTAAATTTTATTTTATGCATATTTTTCCACAATAAAAAAAAAACAACTTAGAGCCAACACATATTGAGGACTTCTTATGTGCCCTTCTTATATTCCTTGACAAGGAATATTTTATTTCATCTTCCCAATAACCTCGTGCAGTAGGTGCCACTGTTACACTCATTTTACAAATGGGCAAACAGATACACAGGGAACTGACCCAAGGCTACATGCCTAGTAAGTGGTAGAGTTTCATTTGAATCTAGGCAGACTTCAGAGCCTTTCCCTCACCCTCTCCACCAATCAGAGGAAAGCACAAGTCATAAAATCAGGGGAGAATCAGATTATTTCTTAGGAATTTGATATAAGAGATACAAAAATTTTGATCAGATAGCAGTTGGCTCTGGACTTCTTTGCTATAGACCCAGTGTCTCTGGCTCCAAGCAAGTCAAAGCCCTGTGTGAGTCAGTTCTAAGGAAGCCAGGAGTAGGCAGAAAAAGGCAGTCTAAAGAAAACAAGAGACCAGAGAGGGAAGATGAGGAGTTCTGGATAACTTTCCAATTCCTATGTGTGCCTTGCATTTTGTATCTATATGCTTATCAACAAAACCTCTTTTACCTAGGCTCCTCCAAGGAGCTATATAATTTGCAAGCAAATGAGTTCTAATTATTCTAATAAAGTATTTCAAGAGTGAAGAGAAGCTGTGTACGCAAAAAAAATCTAGGGCACTGCTTTTATAATAATTAAACATTGGGAAGAACTGAGTCACCCAACAGTTAGGAAATAATAAATTATACAATGTCCATTCCATGGAATATTATATAATCATGAAAATGCACAAGCAGAAAACTGTATATAAGTGGAATAATTACAATAGGGAAAATATATCGGAAACTGTGATGGTAGGCAAGAAGTGTGTTGTGTGTATGTTTGTCTAAGTGTGTGTGTGTGTTCTATGTTGTTCAAAAACTGCATTAAATTTTTTTCATGCTCTCCAGCCAGCTTTATTGCACTATTCCTTTAAATCAAGTTTAATATACATTGAGATCTCACTCCTGTAAATGATGGGACATTTAATTTTCATGATCATTGAGGTTTCCTCGCTCTTTGTGTGATAAAGCATTCAGAAAGCCAGGAGCGGTGCTAGTTAGTACAGTGGTCACCAGTGTCGACAACCATTCCTTCTGCTCCCTAATGATGCTATCGAGTATGATCTTCCAATATCCAACAAGCATTAAGCTCTGAGTAGACTTAAGGATGAACCCCTCAGCCATTCACTCCACCAGTCTCAGACACTGCCCTGTGCACACCAAGCCACAATCCATAATGCCCAGCTTCCTTGTCTCATGCCTGCACTCGTTCCCATCCTTTCCTGGTTCTTTTTTTGCCTGTCCTAAAACTTCGCTTTCCATTGTCTTGGTTTTTTATTTAAAAAAATAAGAATTTTGGGGATGCCTGGGTGGCTCAGTTGGTTGAGTGTCCAACTTCCACTCAGGTCATGATCTGGCGGTTCGTGAGTTCGAGCCCTGAGTTGGTCTCTGTGCTGACAGCTCAGAGCCTGGAGTCTGCTTCAGATTCTGTGTCTCCATCTCTCTCTGCCTTTCCTCTGATCTCTTTCTCTCAAAAATAAATAAACATTAAAAAATGTTTTTAAATAAAAAAATAAGAACTTTATGGCTATAATTCACATACCATTCTACTCACCCATTTGACGCATATAATTCAATGGTTTTTTTTTTATATATATATACACAGAGTTGTTCAGCCAACACTATGGTCAATTTAGAACGCTTTTATCATCCCCCAAAGAAATCCCCTACCCACTATCAATCGTTCCCCATTTTCCCCCAGTTCTCCCACTCGCTGAAGCCCTAGGCACAAAAGTCGCATTAAATTGTTAAGAAAAGTTAGAGGGCTCTTAAAAAATTCCCTCTCTTAAAATATTTGATGAAATAATCAAGTCTCAGAGCTGGAAATCATTTTAGAAGTCTTTTAGTATAATTTTTCACTTCTTACCTTCTAAACACTCAATGATGAGGAGCTCTCTGCCCTCCAGTATAAGGTAACTATGAACTGGCTGCCCACCTTTTGCTCAAACACTTCTGGGGACAGAGGTGCCAAAGTGTCTTGGGTTGACTTGTTTTACAAAGTTCTCCCTCAGGTTGGTTTGTTTCAGTTGAGACACGATTTTACATTAGTTTCAGGTGTACAACACAGTGATTTGACAAGTTTCTACATTATGCTACGTTCACAAGTGTAGCTACCATCTGTCACCATATAATGTTATTACAGTATCACTGACTATATTTCTTATGCTGTGTCTTTTATTCCCGTGACTTATTCATTCCATAACTGGAAGCTTGTATCTCCCTCTCCCTTCACCCATTTTGCCCATCGGTCCACACCCTCTCCCCTCTGGCAACCATCAGTTTGTTCCCCCATGTTTTATCTGTAGTTTCTTCCCTTTCATTCTAGGCCTATTAGGGTCAAGTCTATCCCTTTTTCCCCCTGATATTTCCATTTGTCACTGCAATAGACAATTGCTCTGAAAAGGCAATCACTCATCACAGCACTCTCCCCACTGGAAAAATACTTGAAAATTCATTCTTGGAGTGTCTTGGACCACAAGCTTCTCTGTGGGCAGAAAATGATTACCAGTGTCAGAGGGGAAAAGTAGACACACACACACACACACACACACACACACACACACACACACACACATGAACAGAAGGATAAAAAGAGAAGAGTGCTGGAAGTCAGCAGGGGCCAATTGCAAATGGAAAACCCAGCAAAGAGGTCATGGGGAAAACAGCCCTGATTGTGCGAAGTGGAAGCTGACTCCCCATCCCCCAGCAGATCATTTTTCCCTTTGTCTCTAGAACAGGTGATACCCTAACCATAGCTGTGTTATATCTTAGCATATGGAATCATGGAATCATGATGCCCCATGGAATCAAAATAAATGAAAAGATTTCTCAAGCTGGTTTGGAAAAAAATAAGTGGTTTGAATAAAATGACTACCTCCCATTTAAAGCTGTTAGCAGGATATCTGGGAGAACACTGGAGTAAGTAACATGCTGTCCAACAGGGATAGCCCCTGCTCTAACCAGTCATCATCAGCATATTTTTGATGGGAAAAGGTAACTGTGAAATACTTCAATGACAAAGAGGAAGGGGAATTTCTAGAAAATATAAGAGATTCAAAAATCTTGAGCAAATGAGACAAAAGACAAAAAAGCAAAACTATGGACAATATACCTAGCCACCCAGCCCAAGGATACCCTCACTCATGAGCACGATATACACATATGCACCCATCCTCATACACACAATAGGAGGAGAAACCCAAATGTTTGCTGTCTTTGGAATTCTCATGGCAAATCTGAGTTTAGGCAAAAGTGAAGACCGCCCTGGATCTGAGCAAATCTTAAGAGGCAGCCACTGCTCCCCATTTTAGCCAATGGTGCTCTTACATTTGTCTGAGCCCTTCATAATTGGGCACCAGAATTTCAGGTTTCTAAATCACTGCCAGATCTTATCTGATCTAACTTTACCTGTAATGTAAGTACCTCTTTTGGCCTCCTGTTCTTTTAGGAAAAAAGCATCCTCAAACAGGTAAAGATGTTCTGAAGTTGGAAAGTAGGAAGAAAGTACTATAAACACAATAGGGAAGTGCCTTTTTGTTCTCATATGATTTGTCAAGTGATTTAGACCAGGTGGCTAAGGATCCCTTTAGCTTTCAAGGATATGTTTCGTGGCTTTTTGTTTTTGTTTTGTTTTTAGTTTATTTATTTTGAGAGAAGGAGAAGGAGAATGAGTGGGGGAGGGGCAACAGAGAGGGGGACAGAGGATTCAAAGTGGGCTCAGCTCTGTGCTGACATCACAGAGACCAGTGCCAGGCTCGAACTCACCAACCATGAGATCATGGCCTGAGCTGAAGTCAGATGCTTAACTGACTGAGCCACCTAGGCGCCACAGGGATATGTATTAAAGACTATATTTCAATCTTTGCTCACAAGAGTGAAAAAAGTGCTACTTGGGGATGGCTTTAGGACTCTTAATCATTATTTACTGGAATCCTAGGTACCCTAATAGGTAGGTAACTGGTCATTTAAAAAAAAAAGTTTTTATCTCTTTATCTTGAGAGAGAGAGAGAGAGAGAGGGAGGGAGCTCATGAGTAGGGGGTAGGGGCCAGGCAGAAAGAGAAAGAGAGAGAGAGAGAGAGAGAGAGAGAGAGAGAGAGAGAGTCCCAAGCAGGCTCCACGCAATCAGTGCAGAGCCTGATACAGGGCTCGACCCCATGAACCGTGAGATCATGACCTGAGCTGAAATCCAGAGTCAGACGCTTAACCAACTGAGCCACCCAGGCTCCCCAGTAACTGGTCATTTTTAAAGCATTTGAAAGCATCAACCTTCAAGAGGTTTCTGTCTGGGCATCCGAGATCAGTACACATTTGCTAACATACATAGCAAGGGATGAGGACTGAAAGCAGGTTCTTCCAATCACTGCAGACAAGCACAGCCATGCAGATGAAGATATTCATCAAGGTCCCTTTTTCTCCAGATGCTCCAGTTTCAGGATCATAGAATTTGCCAATTTTAGTGCCTGACAACATCCAGCTTTCCACTTTCCTTCCTCAATGAACGGCATGCAAGAACCCACCAAAATAGGCTTGACAACTGCTCATCAGGGAAAATCATTACAGTCGTTGCCCTCAGCTCCAAGTCCTGCACTTGGAACATGTATTGTAATCTAGCTCTTTATCAGACTGGGTTCTGCTTCAGCTTAATTTATCAGGCATACCCGGTGAAACCCATGTGACCCACTGATTAAAACTCTATGGGCAGCAGAGCCTAAAAAGCAAGGATTGGCACAGGAGGGAAGTGGAGGGCACAAGGCAGGAAACTATACAAAATCAGTAACACATTTTCAGAAAGTGGGGGGCTTGGGGAAGAGGGAGGAGAAATAAACAAAATGTCCCAATAATTTAATGACACAGCTAGAAAAGAGCATTTACAGCTATTTCAGGACTCTCCAACAAAAGGCTTTTCCTGAATGCCCAGACATTCATAATACCAACATAACTCTCAGGCGACAGCTCTGGCTGTAAACGTGGTCATGATGCCTTTCTCACAGCATGAGGAGAGCATAACAATGCTCAAGAGGCATCTGGACAGCACGCAGCAAAAAGAAAAGCTGAACTGTCCTCCACAGAAAGCCATTAAAACACAAAGTTTGTCTATTACTAAGTCGCATTTTCCATTTTTCTGTTTTATAAAGTCAGAGATGCTGGAGGGTATATCAGTCCCCCAGGAATGAGTGCAAAGGGGGATCATGCAGCACAGGAATGTCTCTTCAGTGAGCAGATGGAAGGACTGGCTGGAGACTTCCCATCCATTTCATAAACACATGTCCGTGTTTGGGCTGTGGTTGTAAGGTCACTGCCAGGATTATTCGATATTGAAATAACAGACGGGCACCTGGGTGGCTCAGTCGGGATGCCTCTTGATATCCACTCAGGTCTTGATCTCACGAAAGTGACATCTCACTTTCGTGAGATCAAGCCCCAAATTGGGCTCCATGCTGAGTGTGGAGCCTACTTGGGATTCTCTGTCTCCCTCTCTCTCTGCCCCTCCCCTGCTTTCTCTCTCTCTCTCTCTCTCTCTCTCTCTCTCTCTCAAAATAAATAAATAAACATTTTTTAAAAGACATAATATTCTGAAACCACATAGACCACAGGTCCCCAGATTTCCTCCCCAGTCATTATGGATTGACTCAACATGGCCAGGATGAGATTCTCCCAGCAACAGGATGCCAAGCCCTCCCACAGTCAAATAACCCACTTGCCACCATTTTTGTCTTCATCATCTTCCCACATGGGCTTAACTCCTTCTTTGAAGAGAAGGAAGCCACTATGACCTGTCAAGTTCCAGGGAGGTAGCACATGGTGGCTGTAAACCCCCCAGGACTGCTCCACAGGGTCAAAGGTACCCATCTGTTTGATATTCTGTTTGCAGTTCTGTTTGCTGGTGGGATGGTGGCAGTTCTCCCGGGTCCCAGTGTGAGACGGGGATGCAGTGCTGGTCCAAGGACAATAGCCTTTCTCTTGCTGCTGCTCTGGCTCTTGTCTCATCCCATTTCTCCTTCGTACCATCTCTCTACGTGTCCTTTGTTCTGCTAACAGTCTCTGCTATCATCATCTTGCAAGGCCTGGAGCTTCCATGCTGCCACTGTCACCACTGCTTCCAGAAGTGAGTCTGTCAACTCTTACGTGATCATATTCAGGGCTGGCCTGGTGAGTGTGTGCACTATGCAATAGGCCCTGTGTTCAGAACGTTCCCAGGCTTGGTTGAATGCTCTGCTGTCATCATCTTGAAATTCTTAATTTTTGGAACCAGGGGTCCACTCTTCCATTTTGCATCAGACCCCACAAGTTATGTAGCCTCTCCCGAGAATATTTCAAATAGCTTCATGTCTAAACCTCTCCATTCAGTTGGACATTCTTTTTTCAAGCAGAGCCTGCTTGAAATTCTCTCTCCCCTTCTCTCTCTCTGCCCCTCCCCCATGGATGCTTGTGCGCTCTCTCGCTCTCTCTCAAAATAAACGTAAAAAAAAAAGGACATTAAAAAGATGGGGGCACCTGTGTGGCTCAGTTGGTTAAGCATCCAGCTTTGGCTCAGGTCATGATCTCGCGGTTCAAGAGTTTGAGCCCCATATCTGGTTCTGTGCTGACAGTTAGGAGCCTGGAGCCTGCCTCAGATTCTGTCTCCCTCTCTCTCTCTCTCTCTCCCTCTCTGCCACTCCCCCCATTCATGCTCTGCCCCTCCCCCATTCATGCTCTGTCTCTCTCTGCCTCTCAAAAATAACTTTTAAAAAAATGTTAAAAGTTAAAAAACAAACTGTGGTTTAGAGAGGTTACATAACTTGCTTAAGATTGTACAGTCCTAGATGGCAGAGAACTCTAACCCAGGGCTGACTGATTCTTCCACACTATGTTCTGCTATGGTTTCTCCCAAGTTATTAGAGGCACTATTTGGCAGGCAAGATGCAGCACGTATTGAGCTGTTACCATCTATCTTACTGTCAACTAATTTTCATTTAAGATGATTCCATTGGGAAGGTCTCTTCGGATGCTGACTGAGCTACTCCCACATGGCCATTTCCTGCCCCAGGTTCTTGTTCTCTGTTAGGTTCTTTCCTTAGGTGCCCTCCCACGCTTAGCCTCTATATTGGTTTCTAATTGCTGCTGTAACAAATTACCACAGATTTAGTGGTTTAAAACAACAAGTCTATTAGCTTATAGTTTTGGAGGTCAGAAGTCTGAAAGGGGCCTCACAGGGCTCAAATGAAAGTGTCCACGGAGACATGCTCCTTCTGGAGGCTCTGGGGAGGAGTCCGTCGTTTGCCTTTTCCAACTTCTGGATGCTGCCTGCATCCCTTAGCTTGCAGCCATGACACTCCAAGCTCTGCTTCCATCATGTCTCTTTCTCTGACTCTGGCCCTTCCGCCTTCCTCTTGTAAGAACTCTGCGATGCACTGACCACCTAGATAATCCACAACAGTCTTCCCATTTTAAGGTCAGCAGATTAGAAACTCTAATCCCATCTGTGACTATAATTTCTCCTTGGCACACAACAACATATGCAGAGGGTCCAGGAATTAAGACGTGGACATTTTTGTCCACGTCTACACACTACACACACTCACACGCACACACACACACACCTAGCTCCTCATGGGACCTGGATTCCAGGGCTTTCCCCTTCCTATAGACTCTGCTCACCTTCCTATGGATGCATTCTGGTTCCTCTGTGTTCAGCCCATAGACATTTATAAACCACCTATTAGGTTCTAGGCATTCTGCAAGACACAAGGGATACCAAGAAAAAATACATAGTCCCTGTCCTGAAGGAGCTCACACTTTAGTGAAGCTGACAGAAAAATCATGAAAGACAAGAAAATATGGCAAATACTGAGAAAAAAGGTAGCACAGGAGAGGAAAGGGCACTCAGGACTTGGGGCTTGGGGTTATGCAAAGATAGATCTTACTCCACCTGTTCCTGTCATAGATACACAAGATTAAGCCAGTAGAATTCACCATGGAAGATAAGGATCTGGGATCTGGTCTCTGGCGTCTCTGAAGTATCAGTGCCCAGTGATGCCAGGCAGGGCTGGGCTGCTCAGAGACTAAGAAGCACAGGAACACGTCAATCTCCCTCTGTCCTCCTGAAGGCCTCACTTCAGCATGGGGTCAGTGGCAGCTAGGAGTTGCTCATCACCAAAGTAAGGAGGACCACTGCCAAGTGAAACAAGCTTATAGTATTCACAAGGATGGGCTCATCCCAGGTGGCGCATTCTCCCACTTCCCTCATCTGAACCTGACCTATAAGAAGGTCTTATTTTGAAAGTTGAAAAGGAAAGAAATTGTTACATTAAACACACACAGATGTAATTTAGTTCCTCTCTGAGTCTCAAATGTGGAACGGGAGGAAGGAGCAAGAACTTATAAGCTTTCAATGAATTTGTTTGTTGTAGATACCCTATCATAGCCATTTCTTGGATGTGCCTGATGATTGACCTTTGCTTCTACTTTTATCATAAGAAACTCAGACTATCATCTGAATCTGTACTTCCTGCCCACAGACATGTCACAAGAACCGAAAGCCTTATTTCCAGCTCAGTACTGAACTCTACTGTCTCCTTTCAGAAGCACAGCACATATATATATATATATATTTTTCCATTTTCCTATTTATCCTTCCTAACTATGACAAACCAGGTTATTTCTCTCTCTCTCACACATACACACTTCCTTTCCAGTGGTGCAACCAAAAAGCTACTTTGATGAGATTGAATTCATGTTAAATCAGGTGACTTTGTGAAATCCCTAGTGTTTGTACAGGGCTTTATAGTTGTTCTTGGCCATTGAACCTTGTTGCTTATAACCACCTTATGAAACAGTACCTTCGATGGGGGTCCTTTAGGTCCTAAGAACCTTTCAAATCCAGAGTCCCCTCTGAGAACACTGAGTAAATGTGGGCTTTCCTTTTTTTTTTTTTTTTTTTTTTTTTTACTATGTTGAATAAATTCTGCCCTTCATCTACAGATGGCTAAACCAGAAATCAGTTGATTCTCTGCTTATAGTCCCATATATACTATAGGACCATCAGCCTCAGCCTGAATACCTCTAGTGACATGGTTACCACCTCCTAAGGCAATCCCCATCTTTGGTTGTTTCTGACCAATTGGCAGACAGAGATGGCCAGACAGAGAAGTTTACAGATTCTTGTAGTGCATCTACAAGAGGGCCATGAGAGAGGATACCACCTTCATAGGGTTTGGTGTGGACCCATTACAGTTTCTCTATATTGGAAATGGCCAACCAACCCAATCACACCCTTTCTCTTGGGCAATAGGACTCTCTTGGACAGGGAGTCACAGAAAAGGTAGGTCACTGAATCTAATGTCTTTCACTTCCAAATAACGCATGAGGCTGGTTGTTTATCCCAATCTTTGAAGTACTGGGACTTAGAGGTACTGTGGCTAAAAAAGACACTGCCTTGCATCATTATAACACAACTCCATTAATGAAGGGCATTTGGATGCTTCTCCTCCTTGAAACTTTAAAAAGTCAAATATAAGAGTCTAATTGTTACACTCATTCTAAAGGTGAGGACCTGGAGTCTCAGGAAGATTAAGCATTCCACAAGTCTCCTGGCTAGGAAGTGGCACAGCTAGCCTCTGTTAGCCCAGCTACAGATTTTGGTTAACTAAAAACAAACCAAAACAAAATACCTAACTGAATGTTTTAAAAAAATTAAAACTAAATAAAATTTGTTAACATATGGTCTTAACATATGATAATAAACAAAACAAAACCCTGTAGCACAACTTGGCTGAATCTCTGGGGAATGATGCCGAGTAGAAAAAAGCCAATTCTAAAGGCTACCTACTATATGATTCCATTCATTTTTGAAATGACAACATTTTAGACAGGGAGGCTAGGTTTGTGGTTGCCAGGGGGTGATGAGGACAGAGGTGGAGGCAGTGGTCAGCAGGCTTAGACTCTGAGCTGGGCAGTAGGGACACTGTTCCTTCTGTCCACTGGCTGAAGACAGAGCAAGTTTTAGGTCAAGTGTTCTTCAATGAGCCAACCCACAGGAAAGGCTGTGCTTCCCAGACAATTTTTCAACTTACTATCCACCCTAGAGAAATTGAGTAAAGTTATAAGTTTTTCAAATGGTTAGTGTGACATTAAGATTGATACACAGGTACTTGTCTGGGGAAAAGGAACGTTTACAGCAGCTTAGTGCTGCAGGGTCAACCAGACTTGCGGTTGACAGTGAAGATTGATGACAACCTACAAGCCATCACATCTGTTTTGTGAAAAGACAGAGTGATCAGATGGCATGGGAAGTGGAGCCTGAGAAAAGAGCAATTCCAGCGTGGTGCATCTCAGTTCTTTCTGAGCTACTGGCTGCTCACAGCCAACAGGCCAATGGCAAGGGTAAAGATGTACAAGAAGTTTGGCAAGTAGTGCAAGAGAGGAGTGAAGGGAAAAGAGACAGCAGAGGACACGTACAGGATTCACAGCTTGAACAGACTGTGTTTAGGCTCTGTCCCTTAGAAACGGTGAGGCTCTGAGCAAGTCTCTTAGTCCTTTGAGCTACTGACTCATTTGCAAAACAGAGCAAAGAACCCTTGCTGGCCTACATTACCAGTTGGTTGGGAGGAACAAATGGAATAAGGTTAGTAATACATACTCCGTGAACACTTCCATTCTTCGCAAATGCAAAGATTAGTAATGTGTTTGACAAGATTCCTACTAGTGGCCTCTAAATTTCCATACCTATGATTTGGCAAGTGAATTAATTCCATCTGAAGGCTGGAGGGTCCATGGCCCTCAAGTGAGCATCACTAAATGATCAGGTCTTGATAGCAGCCACCGCACTTACCATGAGTTCATGGATGGGGTCATACAATGGGAATGGAATAAAGCATGATGTCCCCCATCTGAGCTGAGCTTTAATAACTTCAGCTGGTTTCCTAGCATGCTTCCCTGACTGGCCCTTGACCCAAAGCTATGCACATAGAGAGAATTAAATAATGAATGCTCATCTAATTTGATGAGGATTCTTGTTTTCCATTTAGGTAATTTGGGAAATCACTACTTTTGGAAATGCTGCATAGGAGAGGGGACACTATCATGGTGGGTGACAGTCTATCCAGAGACACTCTAGGAGGGAGGCACTTAGGGCTGAGCTGAAAAACTTGAGAAGTGGCATAGTGTGGCAGAAAGCACATGGGCTCTAAATGCAAGTAGCTGTGTGAGTAACCTAGCTTTGTCTTCTCTGAGCCATGGCTTCTTCACCTCCCTGTCAATGGTAATGACAATAAATGCTCTCCTCCCAGAATTATCCTGAGGACTAAATGGTAAACAGATATGGTACAGCTGGAACAGAGAAGTAGCACAGTAACTCGGATCCTTTCTTTCTTCAAAGGATAGGAAGAAGATATAACTCCTTTAAGATATCTTGTTCATGTTTTTCAGAGATAATGAGAACAGGCGCCTTGGATAGCTAAGCTTATCCTCTTTATAGCTCCCGGGAATGCACCTTAGCAAGCCTGGGATTTGGAGGCAAACCTAGATTCGTATTCATGCTCTAGCAATTACAAGCTATGTGATCTTAAGCATGTTAGCTATTTTCTCCCAATCTCTGTGTCTTCAGTGTAAGAGTTTAATAATATCTATGAATATGGTTGCCTAGAAAGTTAAATAGGTAGTAAATATAAAGTGTCTAAGACATTGTCCTACACGTAATTTGAACGCAATAAGCGTTTGTTCTCTCCATAACTATCTTGGGTGGGGCAGCAGGAGTGCACAGAGAAATGGGCAGAGCGTCCACAGACATCACTATTATTTTTCATAATCATCACTAATCCTTGGTTCCATCTGAGCAGTATGTTCTTCCCACTGGAGTTCCACAACAGGTCACACTAAAGGGCTCCGGGAGTGTGGATGAGTCAACAGGGTAGTGTAATTGTCAAAAAACAATGGATGTAATCCCAGTACCACACCTGGATACTGAATGACACATTCATGTTTGACATGAACGAGCTGGAGAGCACGCCGGGTGGGAAAGTGGCTGGAAAGATGCCACGTGAAAAATGTCCAAGGGACAGGGACAAGACAAACTGAAGGATGAGTGCAAATAAACCAATATTTGAAGGGCTGATAAGTGAAAGGATGATTTCATTGATTGTGGAGAGAACTCAGACCAGTGAGTAGAAGTTACTTGAGGATACAATTCCAAGAATTCTCTGGAAATGCAGCAGTCTACCAGTGGAACAGGCTGTCCGGTGAAGGAGAACCTGAGTCCCAGTGCTTGTCATTCAGGGGCAGAGGTGGGTAGGCTAGCATGCACATCCCTCAGGTCCTTCACAGCTCTGAAAGTTCATCTCAGGAGAGGCCTATGCTCCAACAGAAGAAGTCTTGAATTAGCAGGTCATTTATATATACCAGTTCCTTCAGCGTGTTGTAAATCTTGGGGGCACCACAACAGGATAGAGGAGAAAGACATCTTATTTACCTTAATACTAGCTATAGTTCCTACTGTACATGAAAGGCCCAGTTTATGTATTTAACAAATACATATTACTTACCTACTCTAAGGAGGGTACCTAAAGTGCCAAACCAACCTCTTTCTCATGTTAAATGTTTCATTCCAACAATATAGTGTAGAAAGGAAGCTATTATCACCATTTAAAAACAGACTTTGAAGTTAAAAAAAGGAACAAAAAGTTTCATTTTTGAGCATATTATTTAATACCATGACCTTCAGTTTCCTTACATGTAAAATAGGAATGATAGTGCTGTGTACCTCTGAGGACTGTTCATTCATTCATTCATTCAACAAATACCTGAACACCTATTATGGACCAGGCCTGGTTTGACTTGCTGGGAACTTACATCATTGGGCTAAAAAAGACATACACACTCATGGAGCTTATATTCTAGTTGGGGGGGGAGGGGGGGAACATGGTAAAAACACAGTAAGTAAGTTTTTGGAGTATGTTAGTGTGAACATACTGTATAAAAGTACTATGAGAAAAGAAAGCAGTAAGAGGGATAGGGAGGAAAAGGCAGTCTCTGTGAAATGATTAAGTAAGCTAATACAGTAAAACTTATTGCACGATAGGTTCAGTAGAAAGTCTTCAATCAGTGTCGGCTATTATTACTATGGAGACTTCTGAGCTCACATGGCCTACACTTTAATGCATCATCCACTCCCGATTTATTGAATAGGTGACATGTGTTCAAAATCAAAACCAAAAGGAAGTGGATCCTGACACTGTTTTGAAGTGTCATTTTCAATGAAAATGTCATGAGTTTAGGGTTCTGGCATTACCTCATTTATGCAAGGTTGCTGATAAGATTCTAGGAAATACGTATATGCAGGAATTCTGGCTTGAACAGAATTTCATCAGCTAAGTGACCTAGCTTTTCTAAGCTTTAGTTTTTCCTTGATATTTGACCAGAGCTATTGTAACATTTAGTAATCACATATGTAAAATGCTGGGCACACAGCAGGTACAGTGAGCTTACATTATTATTATCATTGTCCAAACTCATCTGAATTTTTGGATCTTCCCTGTGTACAGAATGAAAAAACAAAACTGTATTCCTCAGGAGGGAACATTCCACAATCACGTGTTACTAGGAGTTGGCCTAAGGTCACTTGCCATGAGAACAAACCAGGAAAACATAAGGAAGCGTTCAACTGATTGAATGCTCCGTCCAGTTCTCAGCCTTGCTAACTCCTTGGCTGCAGTCTTCAGAATTCCAGAAGATGCAAACAAAAGACACACTGATTCACTCAAAACAGTTCTTCATACAAATCTGAGGGTTTAGCCAAAAAAACAGTCCAAAAGGATTTATGAAGTGTGCTTCCCTCCAGAGCCTGCAAGTCAAGGAGATCACAAGCTCCCTTTAATCAGCCCTATTTTCCCGGAGACCTCTGTAGCATCATCCCTCTGCTTCTTACCACTCTGATTGAGAGTTTTGGAAAATGAGAATTTAATTTGCTCCATGTTGAACTTTTTCTCATGGGGACCGCTTTACAAGGAAGGAGCGCTTTCTGCTTTTCCCTATCAGTCCCATTTTCTGCAAGTTCTGAAGTAAATGAAAACTTTGAAGTGTTTATTGGTGTTAGCACCTTTTCCACTATGTCCCCAAGACAAGAGGGCTATTTCTAGAATTGGAAGTCCTCCACTCACTCCTAGAAAGCACAGTAACCCCCTCTCTGCTGTTGGGAGACTTGCATCCAGCAATATAATCTGCCCCTTCCAGGGGTAGCTGTGACCACCTGGCACTTGGAGAGGAAGTGGACTTCGGTGGGTCTGAGTCAGTGCTTCTTGCACAATCTGTGGTGAAGGACCAGCTTGTTCCTATTTCCAATCCATCGTGGACTGATACTTTATAAAATACAATAAAAATTAATTGCTAGGAAAAAATTTAAAGACATAAAATGCAAGCCACTGTTTTATTACCAGATTCAACAGTCATAAAATTACTCTGTCAAACTGCAAAAATTTTAAATGTTTACTCACAACTTCTGTATTTTATCCAGCTGTAGATTGCAGCACTGATCTGTCACTGGTGAGCCATGAACACTTTACTTGAAATGGAACACAAAGCCAACCTATCCCTTTCCCTGTAAGATGATATATTTAAGTGCTGGGGTTGGCACATGGGAATCACGCACTAAATACTACCTATTGCTGTCCTCCCCAGGCTGGTGAGAAGAGGGGAAACATCCAGGAGACTGACATGGATGTCTGAGTTCCTACTCTGTTGCTATGACCTTGGACAAGTGTCTTCACTGTGCTGAGTGTTAGTTCCAAAATGTAAAATACATGAGATGATCTAGAACCGAACATCTAAATCAGTGACTTATGAATTTAACTGAAACCCAGAATTAAAAAAAAATTCATTATGTCCCAGTACACAAACCCACCAACATACACTCAAGCAGGCAACTGCAAAGTTTCATGAAGTAATATTATCCTTATCACATGCTATGCATTCTGATTTCTCTATTTTTTTAATGCTGGTCAAGGGGCACATGGCTGGCTCACTCAGTACACCATGAGACTCTTGATTTCAGGGTTGAGTTCGAGTCCCATGTTGGGCGTAGAACTTTTAAAAATATATATATATATATATACATACATATATATACATATATTTAAAAATAAAAAATAAAAAAATGCTGGTCAAGACATATTTGACTTCAAATCCACTACTTGAAAAACGCTACAGCAAATGATCTCTAGGGTTTCTACCTTTGATGATGGGATTAATGAGTAAATAGGTTCCTCTCAGTCATTTACAACTTGATTTCCGGGTAAGACTGACACTACCTAGAAGTTTTTGTTTAAGCCAACTGATTCTACATTAGAATAGTCTTTAAAAATTTTTTTTATTCAAGGGTAATTAACATAGTGTTATAGTAATTTCAGATGTACAACATAACGATTCAACAATTCCATACATTTCTTAGTGTTCATCAAGATATATGTACCCTTAATCCCCTTTATCTATTCCACCCAACCCCCACCTGCCTACACTGGGATACTAAGTGAATCCATTGGTCATAAAGAATAATGGTCAAGGACCATTCCGTTCTCAATGGCTCAGTCGGTTAACCGTCTGATTTTGGCTCAGGTCATGATTTCTTTTTTTTTTTTTTTTTAATGTTTATTTATTTTTGAGACAGAGCATGAATGGGGGAGGGTCAGAGAGAGAGAGGGAGACACAGAATCCAAAGCAGGCTCCAGGCTCTGAGCTGTCAGCACAGACCCCAACGCCGGGCTCAAACTCACAGACCTTGAGATCATGACCTGAGCCGAAGTCGGACGCTTAACCGACTGAGCCACCCAGGTGCCCCGCTCAGGTCATGATTTCATGGTTCGCGAGTTCGAGCCCCACTTAGGGCTCTGTGCTGGCAGCTCAGAGCCTGGAGCCTGCTTTGGATTCTGTGTCTCCCTCTCTCTCTGCCCCACCTCCGCTCACACTTTGTCTCTCTCAAAAATAAACAAACATTATAAAAAAATTTTTTTTAATGGTCAAAGATGTGGATGTCTTTGGCTCATACCTCTGGATGACAACCTAGAGGCATCACTGGATAACTCCTACCTGCCCTCATACAAGCTTCCTTCAGGTAAATGTACTGGGAGACAATTATGGGTAAATTTCCTTATTGGATTTTGTGGTCTGGCTAAAAGGCCACCTTCTTTCTGGAGAAGGGAGAAGGGACAACATTGGGAGTTAATAGGCTGCTGGAAGTGTTAGGACTGAACTGGTATTTCCCTTCTTTCACATGTTAGAAGCAGCAGGTGAGAAACTTAGTAGGAAAAGAAAACTGACATGCAGCTTTCTATGTGGAAGGATATTTTGTAGTCCTTTTATTCTTTTAATGAATAATTTTAACTTGTGAATTTCAACCTTTGTCGAAGAATAAAAGATGAAGTTATCTCTAGTAACTTCTACTTTGTGCTCTGTAGGACCTCCCCTTTCCTCTTGAGTAGTAAGAACATCTCTAATTGACCTCCCAGTCTGAGTTGCTAAGTGTTTCACTTGGTAACTTTAATCTCCTATTCAATACGAGGCTCTGTGCCTCTCTCCAGCAGAGGCAAGTCTTGCAGCTCTAGGGGCATGGGATGCTGGAGGAATGATCTCTCACCTGCATCCCTCACCTTCTCCCTGAACTTATTCTTATGGTTGGTTCCTTTCATGACTATCCGCAGCAAATTTGAGAGCTGGTTGTGCAGAAATGACATCTTTTCAAAAAGCTCCACGTGGATGCTGGTTTGCCTCTTCATCAAGTTCAAAAAGGGATTCCCAGGTGAACCCCCCACCTGGCAGGGGTTAGTTTTTCTGACTGGTCAGATGCCCGCACTTTGGGATACTATCCATGTCCTGGCTTGCTCTTAGGGGGGTGGGGGGGGGCGCATCTGTTGACTCTGCTGAGAGGCACTATCAGGGTTCTTCTCAGGAGTTGTGGGGAGTGCTCTCCTGTTGGGTACCACCCAAAAGGCCAAAGTCCCAAGACATTTTCTGTGGATTCACTTGAGACCATGGTGTCCAAGAAACCTCACATCCACATCCTACCAAATTTGTCCTCTTTCCACTCTCTCTATTCCTTTTCTTAGCTTCACAGAATCTCAGCATGAGGACCTCTTTCTGGAATAACTGCTCACCAATTTTCAGACAAAAGATGATCTTCTGAAAGGTTACCCCGAAAGTTGACATCTCCCCCTCCTCCAGCCCACTTTACGTGGGTCTGAGAGCTAAAGGCCATTCAAGAATTGGTTCTGCTCAAATACACCTTTTGAAAACACTCTGCAGGAAAATGCTGGCCACAGAGCTGCAGTTGTGACCTTAGAGACGTGGGGATTTTTTTTTTTTTTTTGGTAAGCCTGAATTTTATGTATTTTTTATATTTTAGCACAGTTATACAATGTTCTATTAGTTGGAAAACTGGTTGGCTACAAGTAAAAGAATGAAACCGGACCACTTTCTAACACCATAAAATCAAAATGGATTAAAGACCTAAATGTCAAAAGTGGGGATTTTAAACACCTTGTTTTTAGCTGTGAGCTCTTCTCACCTCTTCTTAGAAAACAGGAAAGACTCCACTCAGCATCTCACACTACCTTAGGTTTCTACAGCAAGCCACACTGCAGGACCTGTGCCAGGCACTGTGGACACAGCAACGGGCACACACATGGCCCTTGCCCTCAAGGAACTCAATCTAAGGAGACATTACACACACACACACACACGCGCGTGCGGAATTGTGACAAGTGCTCTGGAGGAAAAACAGAGTGCCAGCCAGGAGACTGGACTTAGTTGGGGTATCAGGAAAGGGGTCTCTGAGGAATGGATATTCAACCAGAGGCTAAGAAACAACCAGGTGGTGTGAAAAGCAAGGGTAGCCCAGGCAGAAAATGCTTCTGAAGCCAGAAAGAGACTTCATTCCCCAAAGGATGGTCCAGTCAACTGGGTGCAAAAGATGAAATCAGAGAGGTAGATGATAGCCAAACTGTCCAGGACCTCCAGGTATGTTAAGGACAGTAGTCTTAGTCCCAAGAGAAAAGAAAGCCATCAGTGGGCTTTATTTGCTCCCATGATCAAATTTTCATTTTAAAAAGGTAATTACAGCTGCACAGCTTGAAAGGGCATCAGAAGGCAAGAACGGAGTGGGGAAGGGAGCAGGTATAGTGGCATGCAAGTTTTAAAGCATTTCTAGTTATGCTGGGTCTAACCCCTTTTCAAAGCCTTACCTAATCAACATTCAAGAGCAAGGTTGTATTAACTTACATTAACTTAATTTCCTACACTTTTCCTGTTCTGGGATCATACCCTCCCTCTTACCACTTGCTAGCTGTATGGCTTAGGGACCGCCTATGAGCCTCCTCAGGTTCTTCAATTATGAATTAAGGAGCACTCTTCTACTCTGAAGATTTGCATTAGGGCGAAATGAGAGCCTGGGTACATGGACGCTCCACAAACACAGACTCATCTCAAGCAAATAATCCTGTCAATTAAAAAAAAGAAAAAAGGAAAGCCTCTTCTACTGGATCTAATTAAACAAAATTCTACATACATAAATTATGCAAGATATTACCCAAAATGCAGTTACTAGAGTGGCAAATTTTATGGTATTAGAATAGTAATATTGTAAGTCAGAATTTTTTTTCTTTTACAGATAGCAGTGATACTAAAACGGTGAAGAAAGATTTATGTCTAGACATTATACTGGCAGACATTTTAATTAAAACTCCTTGATACCCTCCCCATAAGAAAAAGGCCATCTATATTCCCAACGACACAGTTTCCCAGAAATCTAGTCTTTATTAATATAACTTTGAGAATTGGCACCTCCCCAGAGGATCTAAACCTCCAGAGTAAAAACTATGCTATCTACAAAGGGGAGAGTAAATGTACCACCGCTCCGCTGTCTGATGCCCGTGGCAGACATCAGAAGATGTGGATAGGTGGGTACAGCACTCCTTTCTATGGAGCCCAGACACAGCCTCAGAAGTCCCAGCCAAGGGCTCTAGGCAGCTACCCCCACTAACCCAAAGATATTCCCGGTCCGAATGTACTCATTTTCAAAGTAGGGGGAAAAATCAAGCAATGAGAGTCTAAGTAACATACCTGGAATTTCATTTACAAAACGCAGAAAAACAAATTCCCCACTAAATTGAACCATTCTCTACATCTTTCACATTTTTTTT
>NW_024412388.1:54077253-54090228 GCF_014898765.1 Herpailurus yagouaroundi
AGAGAGAGAGAGAGAGAGGGAGACACAGAATCCGAAGCAGGCTCCAGGCTCTGAGCTGTCAGCACAGAGCCCGATGCGGGGTTAAACTCACCAACCATGAGATCATGTCCTGAGCTGAAGTTGGACGCTTAACCAACTGAGCGACTCGGGTGCCCCAGAATGCAGTTTTAAGGAAGCAATTTTTAGGGGGAAAATTTCTCTACAAGAAGCACAGAAACACAGAAACAGAAACCTTGCTGTCTCAAAAAGCAATTGATCTGGAAAAATTAATGTTTAATAATGACACAAACTCCTGGCACTCATTAATTGGCTGGTTATTCAGAGAAGCTAACAGTGTACTAGGCATAGGAAAATATTTGAAACTGGTGTGGCAGGGTCAAGAGCTCAACCCCTGCTCCAACTTTGTGTGGTATGACCACTGCAGAATACTGCACGGGATCTGCATTTCCATGCAGCTCATGGCAGTTCCTACAACTACTATCTCATTTCCAAAGCATGACCCCAACTAAGAGCTTTGTGATGCAGCAGATTTTTTACCCATGGCTAATAAAGCATGATCCCTAAGAGAAGATTGTTGCTGCCTATTTCTAGTCTCTACGCTTTTACTTATTTTCAAATTTACACATGTAGTAACAAACAGAACTCTTTCATGATCTATAGCAAGCTACAGAACACTCCTTTTAATGAGGCTGGTAATATTTGAGCCACAAGTCCAATTTGGAATCTTAAAACATTGATTTACTTAGGGATACTATAGCTGTTCTTTTCAGACCTTGAATTTCTAAATTTTGAGACTATGCCACACTTGAATGTTCCTTTAGTCATCAAAGTGGTCACATGTGTACACATAGCTAGGTGTATGTGTGTATATAATTCTTGACACATGTAATGTTACATATACACATTACACCTATGTAATACGTGAAATATGTGTGTGCATATATACATATAAAGTATATGTATACATAAAGTATATATGATGTCATCTTACCACAGCTCCAAAGAGGTGGGCAAATGAGAACACTGGAGAATGGAAAGATCTGGTGAGTCACCCTGATTTCACCAGTAAATCCAGCAAGAGATGTCCCATCACCTCACTGCCTGTTGAGGCCCCTTTCCCATTTTGATTTAGTATTCATTGTTATGCTTCATTTCCTTTGTATTTTACAAAATTTTGGAACTATGCTAAATTATGTCAGAAACCCTGGAAATATGTCTAACAGTCTACAGTTCAGAGAAGTTTAAATGCAAAAGACATGAAAATTACATTTTAACTGCTTATTTGAAACTGTTCACACTGAAGACTAAGGAAGCGATCAACTCACTATTACTGACCGCAACAGTGTTTTTACCCTGAAATGCCTCCCATTTTGGTGATAGAACAGACATAAAATTTACCACTTTAACCCTCTTGAAGTGTGCAGTTCTGTGGCATGAAATACATTCACACTGTTGTGCAGCCATCACCATTCATCCCCACAATTTTTTCATCTTCCTTAATAACTCTGTACCCATTAAACATGAATTCCCTCTCCTTGGCGCCCCCCTCCCCCCAGGCCTGGGCAACAATTTTCCACTTTCTGGCATTAGGAACTTGACTACTATAGGAGACTCATCTCAAAGGAATCATACAATAGTTATTCTTTTGTGTCTAGCTCATTTCACTTAGCTATCATCAGGGTCCACCCACTTTTGTAGTATGTGTCTGAATTTTCACTATTTTTAAGGCTGAGTAATATTCCATGGTACATATACACCCCTCTCTTTATCCATTCATCCATCACTGCTTCTACTTTTGGGCTATTGTGAGTAAATGCTGCTGTGAACTTGGGTGTACAAACAGCTGTTTGAACCCCATCATTGGGGTATATAACCAGAAATGGATTGGAACTGCTCGATCATAGGGTATTTCTATGTTTAATTCCATTCTTACATACCTAAATGAGGAACGCAACAAATACACCAATCGAACACATTGTGTGGATTTTAATCAAGGCAGTGGAAAAACCCCATCAGATTTTCTTACATCACACCTCACTTAACCTGTTGGAACACCTTACATCTATGAACTGACTTGAAGACGCCAAAGGCCTCCAGGCCTAGGCAAGCCTTCCAGAGCTCTTGCCACAGACCAAGCCTGAGGCTTTCCTGTTGACAGGAAACAGGACCCAGTACAGCTCCGTCTGTAGAAGTGCCGAGGTCAGTCCAAACTACACCCAAAACTCAGCTCTGCAGCATCCCACAGGCACGGGTGTGGATCCTGGCATCAGAGCCCGGTAAGTATAAAACCTGAATTTTTATAAAACTAGTAACGGGAAAACAGGAAGATCAAAGAAGGTGGTGAAATCCCCACCAAGGCCAATGATTGCACAACACGTCGCTCCCTGAGGCACTTTTTTCCACCTGCTGTAACACTAAAAATTAGGAATGTTTCAAGTTATTTGAGAATTCACCAATCCCAAAACTTTCCTTTATTAAAAGTTCTTCCAAGGTTTGTCAGAAATTCCCTGTTTAAGGAAGCAGGAAACTCCAAGGAATTTTAGGACTGATAGTGTAATACATGTTTGGGCAGAGCCATCATTCCCTATAATTCATCAAAAACATAGTCTAACATGCAGTTTATAGAGAAATTCTGAATGTATAATGACATGTGGAGGTGCTGGGCCATAATGTGGTCAATGCTGTGGAGAAAACAATTCAGGGCCAAGCAGGTAGAGTACAAGGGGTTACCCTAGGAATGGTCAGTCCCCTTTTGGGAGGGAAGAGGGGTTAAAGAGAACTGTGTGAACCAGCAAAGGAATGCAATGACCAGGAACATCTGAGGACCATGCAATGAAGGGTGAAACTGAACCTCTCTGGATGGGGACGCAAGGCTTTGCCTCTGTACTCGCACTCCAGTTCCCCCCTTTTCTTTTTCGGTTCCCCTTTTTAAGGACTTGAAATATATTTGGCCCAAGAGATTAACTGGGCTGTGCTGATCAGCGGGTAAGGTCTCCATATACTAAAAGGTGACACACAGCTCTTCCGTCCTTCGCTCCTCTCGCCCTGTGGCACGCACACCCTGACCTCAGCAGGCTCAGTCATCTCTTTGCCCAAGAGTATGAGTGGGTCACTGCTTTGGGTTCCTCCACCAGTCAACTGTCCACAGGATGGTCAGATTCCCAGATACAGACATGAACCTCAGAAGAGGTTAAGAGGTCTCTGTTTAATGGACTGAACCTGAGCTGTATGAAATTACCTGAGCCCTGCAGCAGACTGTGATCTAACACATAATAAAGTCACGCACTTTGACTCTTGTCTGCTGCTGATCCACGTGTACAGCTTCCGAAAGGGTCTTGAAGGATGTAGGAAACCCTGGGTTCTCTAAGATCCCCATCCCAAACAGCACTCTTCAGTGTAGGATGCAGGCTAAAGATGCATGCTCTGTTAAATGTCTTAGTGTTTTATGCAATCCTGATGCTGGGTTGGTATTCATAGCCTTATATCCCTGAAATCAATTTGTTTTAGATGTCACTGCAGAGTCATCCTCAATTCTTGAAATAAAATTACATTTTCACGTAAAGGTGACAGCAACAATAACATAGACACTTAGCAAAGTTTTTGAATTAGAACTAAATTCTAAATTATTCTTGAAAGAAACAGAATGTGTCCCTACCCATTCCTTAAGCACAAAGATATAGTTTTATTCATGCAATAATATCAGTGTTGTTCAGGGGCAACAAGATTAAGCATCCGACTTCTTGATTACCATGTCAGGATTTGTGGGATCAAGCTGTCAATCGGGCTCTGCGCTGACAGCATGGAGCCTGCTTGGGATTCTCTCACTTCCTCTCTCTCTCTGCCCCTCCCCTACTTGTGCTCTCAAACAAATAAACTTAAAAATATATATAACAATGTTGTTCAACATGTAGGGCTTTCCTCTCCCTGTTTTAAGTTGAATTTCATTATGAATACCCAATATTGCCAAGTATCTAGCTATTCTAATTAGATTACCTCTTATGTTTATAAAAATAGCAAATCAATTGCTCCTCACAATTCCAGTGCAGCTCTTCCTGCCCACGGGTCTGGTCTTTGTGCTTTAATAAAAATACCTTTTTGCAATGAAAAAAAAAAAAAAAAAGGCAGGGTAGGGGGAGCACCTAGCTGGCTCAGTGGGTGGAGCAAGCGACCTGATCTCAGGGTTGTGAGTTCAAGCCTGATGCTAGGCGTAGCGATTACTTGAAAATAAAATCGCAAAAAAAAAAAAAAAAAAAAAAAAAAAAGGCAAAAATTTCTCTGAATACCACTTCAGAAATACTAATTCACACTAAGCATTCATCTAGTAACAGCATCTTAAAAGTTCCAAAGGTCTTAATACATGTCCACTCAGTGCAACAGTCTTCATCCTGCCATGGAAGCAACTACCCAACTCTGACTTATCCCCACCATGTTACAAAACAAGGCAAAGACAGAGGGAATAACATACCCTATTTTCCAGGAGACGTACAATATAAGAATAGGGTAAGCAGGTTTCCAGGTCCCCGCCACTGTTTTATGTGCCTGTTTCATCTTCTGTCTTGCTTCCTGGGCACGACGGGACTCCTTTGATGGAAGGCAAGATGGCTGCCATCCTTCAGTTATCACAGTACTGTACCTTTAGAATGGACAGCATCAGCACTGTGATAACTGAGCCAGGGCAGCCTGTCAGTCACGGTGTCGGCCAGCACCATCCTTTCTGGGTGGCTGCACGACTTCCTCCGAAGGCTCCCGTGAAGTGAAGAACTAAAAGATCCCCTTCTGGTTTGAGATGTGGGGAAGCAAAAGAATGAGTAGGGTCATGGCCCAGCAAGTGGTGAGACTGAAATAGTAAAAGGCCCAGTTGAATCATATTAGAATGAAAGATGAACACAAGATGAATGCATATTAATGATGAGCAACCATGTGATTAAGCTTTCAACTCTGACAATACATCAAATATGCAGTAAGCTTCCCAGCTGTTTCAGTGTTATCTCTTCCATGCATGGATTCGCCAACTCTATCTCCCTGACCTCAATCACCCATGTAATAAATACTTAGTGAGGAACTACTCTGTTCCAAGATCTCTTCTAGATGTTCAGCAAATGCTCCTTGTCCTCAAAGTGCTCACAAACATAGCCATAATACTTCTCATGTGTCTTACATTTAATAATTTCCTATGTGCATTCTCATTTGGTTTTCACAACAACTCACATGGGGCTATCCATGAATTATTCATTATCACAAAAGGTTTTAGAAATAGATTACATATCATTAGCCCATTTTACAGATAAAAAATAAAAACCTGAGCGGTTAGGTGATTTACCTGAGATCATGCCCTAAGTTATGATAAACTTGGGCTCAAATCCATGTCCAATGATCAAGCCCAGGGTTTTTTTTTTCTCTACTCCAACCCGGCCATTCAACTCATCAACTGGATACACAATTTACACAAAGGGATTTCTGAAAACATTTAATTTTGGCTTCAGAGTTTTAGTTTTCTCAGTATCTCAGATCACGAAGCAGAAATTAGTGGGGATTTTATGCTTTAAGGAGAAATGCACGTTAGCAAAAAAGAAAAAAAATGACTTTGATTATTCTTACTCAGTTCCAAGGACGTACTCAAATTGATGACACTGATGACAATTATGTACTTAGCACACCTGCAGGGTGTTTTCCACTACAGTTAACATCAATTCTACAGTTATGGCAGTGCAAGAACCACTGATAACCTCTGGAATACATTAAAAAAAAAAAAATCAACATACACACAGATCACTTGCTTTGAAATTATCTGTACCTTTGAGCTGTACCATGAAGTCATTTGAGGGATGATTCTTACTTTTAATAAAGAGTACAAAAAGATTCTGAAAATTGGAATTCAGGCTTTAGATTGTCAGCTTATTAAAACTATGATTCACTTGGTTTTTTTCCATGTCAGTCATAAGATCTCAAGTTATTTCAATATGAGTGAAACTCGACAGATATTTGAAAAATAATTATGTTTTCAATTAGGCATTTTCTCAGTTTCAATGATTCATTATATGCAAATTAGATATTAGCACTATACTTCAAATAAGACAGATGTTATGAGTCAATTCTTTAGATGAGAAGCAGAAAACAGGAGTACAGTGACTTTATGCACTATGAAACTGACCTTATCTTCAGAAAAGTAGCATCCAATGAAATAATCCACCTTCACACAAATTAAAACATTCTCTAAATATCTAAAACTCAAGGAGGTCACAATGCCTAGGTTTTAGCCAACTGATGTAATACAGAGTTGAAACACGAGAGGGCAACGAAGCTTAAAAAAAAAAAGTTGGATCTCGTAACCTTAGGTTCCTGGAAATAGCTGCACATTTTCACCCAAATTATAAACATCTGTTACATGAACAAAGATATTGTGATTACTTGAGAATAAAATTTTAGATAGCTGATCTGTCAAAGAGGATAAAAAGATTACCACCTAACATTTCCTGGATACAAGTTCTGTCAGTCCGGAAAAGAGGAGTACTTACTCTGAGACACTGAAGGGTGGACAAGTTATGGGAACAAATAAGCAGCCTTGATATACTTAGTGGTGAATAGACTGTTCTACACAAGGTTCAGTATTAATGTAACTGAACATCTAAATGTGAAGTACGCCAAGATGAACTTAGTTCGTATTGTACTGCAAAGCTGAAATTCACTTTATTTAGCCATGACCAAAATCCACATAACTAAACATTTCTGGCACATTACATAAAAGATATTTTCTTATTTTTCTCTCACTTTATTTGTCTAAACTGGGATCAAAAAATAAAACACACACACACAAACAAAAAAAACAACACCTCACAGACCAAGTGATAAAAAGCAAATTGTCATTATACTGTGCGTGGTTACTTACACTAATGCTCTCAGAATAATTCTAAAGCAGTTTCAAGGAAGAAAAATATGGGTTATTGTATTTTATAAATACTGATAAATAAACTTCAGAGATGCAAAGTCTTATTTCTTCTTGGAAATTATTCTTTATAAATGTCCATTTTAAAAAATCAAATCTGAAACATTTCTTTCTCAAGAGATTTTTCTTACAAAAATGGAACTGTTTTAATATTAAAACAAGTGACTGCAGGTATTCATGCTACATACCAAACTATACTGCAAAGTAAGAGAAGAAACAAAATAGTGATGTTTCCTACCGAGATCAAATTGATTTTAAAGTTCTATGATAAAAATGATGCAAACTGAGAACAATTTCTTCATGATGCATGCACCAAATATTATCAATAAATTAAGTACTTGTGGCAAACTGGTATAGTAAAGAACTTGCTTTTAAATATTGCAGAGTACTGGGGCGGCTGGGAGGTTCAGTCAGTTAACCATCTGACTATTGGTTTCAGTCCCAGGTCACGATCTCACCGTTTGTGAGTTCAAGCCCTGAATCGGGTCTGCAGCTGGCAGTGCAGAGCCTGCATGGGATTCTCTCCCTCTTCTCTCTCGCTGCCCTTACCCCACTCAGACTCTCTCTCAAAATAAATAAACAAAATCAATCAATCAATCTTGGGGAGTATAAATGAACACACAAAGAACATGTCACATCTCTCTTACCTGTAGACCAAAAATGAAAATATGATTTTAAACCTTTAAATATCTGAGTAAATAACTGGAGGCACCATAAAATAAGCTGCTGACAATGCAAAGTATTTGCAAAACACTTCAAACACAATAGTTTAAATAAGATTGTTTAATAAATCCACCAGGCTTTTACTAAAGTGTGACTTTTTTTCCAATTTGAAAACCGAAATCCAACTCAATGTTATAAAATGTGTATATCTGACCCAACTGTGATGTTATAAAAATTTACTGTCAACAAAAAATGCTCAAATATCAATTACTGCTTTGTTAGAAGTACAGGAATGTACACATGCATATCACTGCAAAGCTCTGCTATATCAACACTTTTTTTTTTTTTAATTTTTTTTTTTTCCCAACGTTTTTATTTATTTTTTTGGGGACAGAGAGAGACAGAGCATGAACGGGGGAGGGGCAGAGAGAGAGGGAGACACAGAATCGGAAACAGGCTCCAGGCTCCGAGCCATCAGCCCAGAGCCCGACGCGGGGCTCGAACTCACGGACCGCGAGATCGTGACCTGGCTGAAGCCGGACGCTTAACCGACTGCGCCACCCAGGCGCCCCATCAACACTTTTTAAAAACTAACTTCTGCTAGAGATTGTTAGGAGACCTAGAGTGAGGGAATTACAGGTATTTTTTTTTTTTTAAGGAGAAAAGAAACTGGCTAAAAAGGCAAAGAGAAGTCAAGGACCACTGCCCTGTGCAATGTCCACCCTGATTCTCACAGAGAAGCATTAACTGGGAGGCATTATAAAGGGAGTGTCATGTTTTACCCACTTCCAGCACTGACCTCCAAGTCCTCTCCTACCACATAACCCCAAGAGATCCATCTCAAGGAAAAGACCTATCAAAGAAGTATGTACACAATAACACAGAGAAAGAAAGAACATGCTTTCTTATTTATTTTAACGGGGATTTTAGTCCAAAAAAGCTACAGGAGACTAAAAATTTACAAATAAATGGATTATCCCATAAATTCTATCATTAGCCTTTTCCTCGTAACACACACACTCCACATACACACTTTTAGTCCAACTGTCTATTCCAATTATTTTGCTTTCTGATTTTGCTCTAGATTACATTTTTTTCCCCAGAGTTTAGATTTTAGAGTCCGCTCACAAGTCCGTTTTATTCTGATCTCACCTCTGTATTAAATCTTTTTAAAATAACTATTCAAAATGATCTACCTAAGCTAACCATCTCTAAACACCCTGTCCCTAATTAATCTATGACTTCCTCATTATTACAGCACTGCCATGTAAAAATGCCGGGTCTTAGATTTTGAAATTCCCTGAAGGGCCAGCTAACAGGGGCAATACCAAAGACTTTCACTGACCTCAACTTCTAGAATGCTGAGCCGTTCCAGAAACACAATTAAACTCCTCTTCTCTGCAGAGTCCACCATTCTCAGAGCTTTCAGTCCTGCATCTGTAAAATAAACACATTTCTACTTGTAACATATGCCACAGTGGTACTGCACTCATTATTAATATTAAACACTATTTCTTATACGGGCACACCTTGGAGGCATTACATGTCCAGTTCTAGACCACCGCACTAAAGTATCGCCAACAAAAGGAGTCAAAAGAATTTTTTGGTTTCCCAGTACACAAAAAGGTTATGTTTTTTTTTTTTTTAATTTTTTTTTTCAACGTTTATTTATTTTTGGGACAGAGAGAGACAGAGCATGAACGGGGGAGGGGCAGAGAGAAAGGGAGGCACAGAATCGGAAACAGGCTCCAGGCTCTGAGCCATCAGCCCAGAGCCTGACACGGGGCTCGAACTCACAGACCGCGAGATCGTGACCTGGCTGAAGTCGGACGCTTAACCGACTGCGCCACCCAGGCGCCCCAAGGTTATGTTTTTTAAAAAAAAATTTGTAACGTTTATTTATTATTGAGAGACAGAGAGACACAGAGCATGAGCAGGGGAGGGGTAGAGAGAGGGGGAGACATAGAATCTGAAGTAGGCTCCAGGCTCTGAGCTGTCAGCACAGAGCCCAACGCAGGACTCGAACTCACAAACCACGAGATCATGACCTGAGCCGAAGTTGGTCACTGAACCAACTGAGCCACCCAGGCACCCCCAGAAAGGTTATGTTTATGCTATGCAGTAGCCTATAAAGTGTATGATGGCATTATGTCTAAAGAAACCATGTACATACTTTAATTAGAAAGTACTTTGCCAAAAAAATGGGGCGCCTGTGTGGTTCAGTCAGTTAAGCGTCTGACTTTGGCTCAGGTCATGATCTCACGGCTTGTGGGTTCAAGCCCCATGTCAGGCTCTGTGCTGAGAACTCAGAGCCTGGAGCCTGCTTCAGATTCTGTGTCTCCCTCTCTCTGCCTCTCCCCCACTCATGCTCTGTCTCTCTCTTTCTCTCAAAAATTAAAAAAATAAATCACTTTGCCAAAAAATGACTATCGTCTGAGCTTTCTGCAAGTCATATTCACTAATCACCATAACAGATATAATAAGGAAAAATTGTGAGAATTACCAAAACGTGACATAAGAGACACAAAGTGAGCAAACGCTGTTGGAAAAACGGTGCCAACGGACTTGCCCAACACAAGATTGCCACAAACCTTCAATTTGTAAAAACCACAGTATCTTTGAAGCACCATAAAATAAGGCATGCCTGTACTGTAATTTAATTTGGCACGGCTTATAATTATTTCTTCCAATCAGCAGTATTGTTCCTAAGGTCAAAGATTGTTTTCTTCATGTCACTTCAAGACACTAATCACTCCTTTCCACAAAGTGCAAGCTCAACAGGTATCTGATTAACTGAACCTCATCACTTCCTAAGGATTCTCTAAATAGATTATCAACGAAAGTGTATGTTTAATTCCAGCTTCTACCTGTATGATCTTAAGCAAGGTACATAACTTTCTGTCATCTGTAAGAGGAGGGGATTGTTATTTAAATGGCTCCTAAGTTCCTTCCAGTGCCATTAGCGAATCTCATTAGACAAAACCAACCACCAAAGACAGCACTATGTCCATCTAGGTCATCATTATACTTTTTTCGGACATAACGGGTCAGCAGTCTTGTGGGCCCAATTACCACCAGTGGAGCTAGGATGGGGGGATGAGGGGGTGGAGGAGAGAAAGTAAATGAAGGAGTAAGAGAAAACAAATGAGTGGTATCACTAAAATGCCACCAGGTGTCACAATTGTTACTGTGTCACTTACTGTTCTCTGATAGAGTTTGGTATGCACAGGCATCTTTTAAAACAGCATCTAGAGCCAGATGTGTGGTATCTAAATTTCACCATGACACTCCCACTAGCCTTTCTGGTCCCCTGCATGCTTGTATTGACCTTCCTGAGTAGGGTATGCCTCCCACATAGAAATCTGCAAAGCATTCACTATTAGGCCTTATGTACTAAAATAATTGACTATTGGGGTCCCCAAATTTCCACATGGAAAACAGCAAGGGGAAGTAGAGATTTCATTCAGTCATCTCTTCTGAAATTAATCCATGGACCAAAAGGAGCAATGTTATAAGCCAGTATTGTCCAGGAAAAGTAAAATGCAAACCATATTATGTATTTTTAAGTATTTTAGTAACCATATTTTAAAAAAATTTTTAAACAGGTTAAATTAACTTTAACAATGTATTTCTAAATGAAATATCCAAAATAGTATCATTTAAACATGTAATCAACATAAACATTATCCATGGCTATTTTACTTTCTTTGTAGGAAGTTTTTGAAAATGAGAATGTAATTTATACTTACGTCACATCTCAATTTAAACACTAAATTTTCAACAGAAGTACTTAATCTACGCTTAGATTTCATGTTTTACAGTTTAAAAAGGTGATGCATATGCACAAGTTGTTTCCAAACATATTTAAGTTTTCCAATAACTGAATCAAGTATCAACTTTAAGAATTTACTGGAATTTGAAATTCAGTTCATTATCACAGCCAGACTGCAGGTGCTTGACAGGGATATGGAGCTAGTGGCTATTGTATTAATGCAGTTACAGGCAACCCTGTCTGTCGCCTCGATTTTTTTTTTTTTTCAACGTTTTTATTTATTTTTGGGACAGAGAGAGACAGAGCATGAACGGGGGAGGGGCAGAGAGAGAGGGAGACACAGAATCGGAAACAGGCTCCAGGCTCCGAGCCATCAGCTCAGAGCCTGATGCGGGGCTCGAACTCACGGACCGCGAGATCGTGACCTGGCTGAAGCCGGACGCTCAACCGACTGCACCACCCAGGCGCCCCGGTCTCCTCGATTTTTTAAAACATGAACCAGATTAGAAGACGTTACCTCTCCAACTAGCAAGTCCTTCTACAACACCCACCAAATGCTCAACTTAATGCCAAGTATTCTCTGCCCCACTACTCATCCTTAAATTGTCAATACTTCAGTGATGATCACTTATCAAGCAGCCCTTCCCAGAGACTGAACAATACTTTTTGCTCAGAGAGAAAGGCACATCTCAATTCAGGAAAAGAATGGAGACACTGACATTCAGAGATATGCAGTTCAGTTCCAAGGTAAAGGTGGAAAATCCTGACATGGTTACTTCTTTGTCAAGGATGTTTGTCCCCCGCAAAAGTTAGTCATTGTTTATGATGAACCTCTCATGACAGCTGTCACTGCACGCACCCTCACATCCTTCATCTTCCTCAAATGCTCCCTCCTAGCCTGCCTCCACAGTCTCCTTGATCTCTAGCAGACTTTTAGAGAACACTCTAGGAGCCCCACTTTAATTCATTCTTAAAAGTACTTGTTATTGTTGACACACCGAAACATATGAACAATTCAGTAAAAGAATCTCGAACCAGCCTATTAATCATTCATTGGTCTGGGTATCCAAATTATCTTGAGAAAAGTTTTAATACGCATGGTAAGTATCCCCTCCACTCTTCCCCAAAGGAACCAATTACAAATACTACAGTTCCCTCCCTATGTCAAAGTTCAGTGTTGCTCCTGCAGCTGATTTAAAAGTTGATCTTCTAAAGGAGCTGGATTCCTAAGATAGTTCTATTTTGAGCCTTCTTCCTGTTCTGAAGCTAAAGTTGGAAGGGCTTAGGTGGTGATGTCATGAAAGAGAAACTGTTGACTTTTACAGAAGGGTCTTCAGCAGCTCGGGGCTGCTCCTATGATAGAACCTGGTGGCGGAGTGGGGGGGATGTTCATTTCTCATCTCTTTCCTTTCCCTTCCCTTCCTTGTGAGTCCCAATTATTATTTAGTCAGCAAGAAAACAAGTTCAAATAAGCGTGCAAACATATTTACATGTTTTACTCAAAAACGAAGACTGAGAAGGAAAATGCCTCATGCTGGGGAATAATGGTGACCACCTGCTTCTCCACTCTTCATCCCTACCTTCCCAAGGACCCACC